>NW_024468527.1:517195-550678 GCF_001632365.1 Laetiporus sulphureus 93-53 | reverse complement strand
GGCCATTTGCTTATACCCGTAGATAGGTAGCTTAGGTAAGATAGCCCGCTGTACGTGTATATAAGACCAGCCATGTAGGGGACGAAACCTCAGATTGTTTCTCCTCGTCTACTACCTGTAGCACCCACTGAGCTCACCAGCTCCATCATATATCTCTCACCCTTTCCTGCATCAGCCAACATTGACCAGTAAGTCAACAGGCTCTTGCGCCACATAGGGTTCAGGGGGATACCTTTGGGATCAGGGGGATCAGGGCGGCACGTTCCACGTGACTGTCCCTTTTTAGTCTTTTTGATCTCTTGTCCGGTGTTACCGTGACACAAATGCCTGAGGCCAATGGATCCAGTACATCAAGGAAGGTGAGAGAGGGCTCTTCACAAAGGGATCTGAAGGGTTTTCTTAAAGGGGATTTGTAGGCAGCTCGTCAGAGTCCCCAGAACATTATATAAGACCTGTACATTTAGCACCCGGATCAGATGCCTTTGTAGATCATCACAACGCAGAGGGTGATAATGTAACAATAAAGAATTCATCTCCAAATTTATCATTATTCTATTTACCAGTTACATTATGGGTGTATGGCAAGAAATTGAGCGCTGAAGCTTTAGTCGACTCAGGAGCATATTCCATGTACATCAGCAAGAGATTTGTGAGAAACAATAAACTTGCAACCTCCAAGCTTAACACAACATACAAAGTGTACAATGCTGACGGATCCCAAAATAAATATGGAGAAATAATTGACTATGTAAAGGCATACATTAAAGTCGGAGATCATGGCTCAACCCATCGCCTGCTAGTCACAGATATAGGAAAACTAGACCTGATCATTGAGATGTCTTATCTTCGTCAGCAAAATTCAGAAATTAACTGGCAAGCTGGAGAATGGAAATACTCACGATGCCCAAGTACGTGTTACCACCAGAGGCTTTGTAAAAAAAACAACAAGCCATTGTGAGAGAGGAAGCTAAAGAAATCTTGCAACAAGCACAACGAGTGACAGATGAGGAGCCAACTGCATTCAGGATGTTTAATGGGCATAACATTGATGCAGTAAATCCTATAATCTCGTGGGTCGAAATGGATGATTCTGAAGCTGAACAAATAGCACGCATGATCCTTTCCATAGCAGATTGCGGCTATGCTGAACCAGAAGAGAACCTGAAGGAAGTAGCATCCCAGTCAAACACTGGCAGCCCAGAATATCAGGTTATTAATGAAGTAGAATCTTGGGAAAAATTAGTACCAGATTATCTACACTCGTTCGGTGATGTCTTCTCCAAAAAAGCATCTGAAAGGATGCCAACTCGAAAGCCATATGATCACGCAATCAAGTTTGAAGAAGAGCATGAATTGCCACGACCGAGCAAGCTATATCCTATGAATCCTGAGAAAAGGAATTCTCTAGATTCATGAATCGACGAAAATCTAGCAAAAGGCTACATTTGTAAATCAAAATCACCTATAGCAGCCCCTGTATTCTTTGTAAAAAAGAAAGATGGCACGTTAAGACTGATACAAGATTACCAAAAACTTAATGCCATAATCAAGAAGAATCGCTTCCCTATTTCACGAATAAGCGAGCTCATCGATCAGCTCAGCAATGCGTCAATATTCACTAAGCTGGATCTCTGTTGGGGATACAACAATGTTCGCATCTGCAAAGGTGATGAATGAAAAACAGCTTTCGTGACACATCACAGTTTATATGAGGCGATGGTTATGTTTTTTGGTTTCTGCAATGCACCAGCCACCTTCCAACACATGATGAATGAGATATTGGATGATCTTATTCAGGAAGGCCATGTGATCGTCTACCTCGATGACATCTTAATCTTCACCAACGATCTGAAACAACATCGAAAGATTACAAAGGAGGTACTTGAAAGATTACGGGACAATGACTTTTTCACCAAGCCAGAAAAGTGCTTCTTCGAACAATCATCGATTGAGTACTTAGGGATGCTTATCTCTAAAGGCAAGGTCCGTATGGACCCTCAAAAGGTCACAGGTGTACTTGACTGGCCCAAACCCAGAAAAGTTAAGCAAGTACAAGCTTTTCTTGGGTTCGCTAATTTCTATCATCGGTTCATTGAAGGATTTGCCAAGAAGTCTCGACCACTCAATATCCTTACTCGAAAGAATCAGAATTGGGTATGGGGCGAGGAACAACAACAGGCATTTAATGCACTCAAGCATGCCTTTACATCCACTCCAATTCTGGCATTACCAGATGATACTCATCCATTCCGGTTGGAAATGGACTCCAGCAATTTTGTCACTGGCACATGCCTCGAACAACTCAAAGATGATGGGTTGTGGCATCCAATCGCATTCTATTCGAAAAGCCTCAATGAGGCTGAGCGGAACTATGAAATCTATGACCAAGAGATGCTCGCAATCATTTAAGCATTGAAAGAATACCGACAACATCTCGAAGGTCATCTGCTCCTGGTAGAAATTTAGTCCGATCACCAGAACTTAACCTATTTCAAATCAGCACAAAAGCTGACAAGATGGCAAGCTCGATGGTCGCTTTATCTTACATGGTTCAACATCCAACTACACCACAAACCAGGAAAATCAATGCATCACGTGGATCCTCTGTCCAGGAGGCCAGACCATAAAGAGGGGGGTAAATCTCAATAATTCTGACAAAACTCTACTCAAGCCAGAATATTTCACGATTAAAGCCATTCAACATACCCATCTCACAGTCGTCACAGATCATGATTTGGTGGACAAGATCAAAAAGGCATTACAAGACGACAATGTGAACAAATCTTATCAAGACCTACTCAAGAAAGGACAATGGGAGTTCTCGAAAGGACTTGAAGACTGGAACTTTGAAAGTGGGATATTACTATACTGAGGCAAAATCTATGTGCCACAAGCAGAGGCAAAGTCTATGTGCCAAAAGCAGATAACAAGGAATCACTCAGACAAGAAATCATCCAGTGTCATCATGAAGCTACCAGTGCAGGTCATCCTGGAAGATGGAAGACATATGAGATGCTATCTCACAATTACTGGTGGCCAGGGATGTCCACTTATGTCAAAAGATATGTTGGTTCTTGTGACATTTGTCAATGCAACAAGAACATCAATCAGCTAAAATACGGAGAACTACAGCCAAATGAGGTTCCAACAGAACCTTGGAAAATTATCTCTGTCGACTTGATTACTCAATTACCAGAATCTCACAGATTCAATGCAATTATGGTAGTTGTCAATCGTTTGACCAAAAGAGCGCACTTCTTTGCAATCACCAATGAGTTTTCTTCATCAAATCTGGCCCGTATCTTCTATAAAAGGGTATGGACACAGCATGGTCTCCCGAAACAGATTATTTCGGATAGAGGAACTCAGTTTGCAAGCACATTATTTCAGGAAGTATGCAAACTTCTCAGAATAAAATCTGCAATGTCTTCGGCATACCATCCGGAGACCGACGGCCAGACTGAAAGAACAAATCAGTTGCTAGAGCAATATCTTCATATTTATACTGATAAGTGCATGGAAGATTGGAGTACACTACTACCAACTGCCGAATTTGCCTACAATAATCAGGCTTCAGAAGCCACTAAGAATTCACCATTCTTTGTCGAATATGGCAGACATCCACGTGCAGAACCAACTATAATGGACCCCATAAAGCATAATATGCTAGATTCTATCATGCAGGCATGAGTAGAAGTGCAAGAGCAAGCGAAAGCAGCCATTCTATTGGCAGTTGAATGCATGAAGTGGTACTACGATCAATCCATACAACCCACATTTTTCAAAGTTGGAGATCAAGTACTACTCTCCACTAAAGATTGGCAGACATCAGGAGCCAAACTGGCACAACGGAGAGATGGACCCTTCAAAATCGTAGAAAAACTAGGACCAATCACATATAGACTAAAAATACTGTGACAATACGGTGTTCATCCAGTTTTTCATGCATCCAAGCTCACGCTCTACCACAAAGCTGAAATACCTGACTGCACACTCAGACCCCACCCTTCTATAAAGAAGCGAACTGGTGAAGAATGGGAAGTCGAATACATAGTCGACTCTCATGTCATTTGTGACAAACTTCAATATTTGGTGCATTGGAAAGGCTATTTCAAGGCTGAAGAGACTTGGGAACCAGCTGCAAATTTGAAGAAATCTTCACGTCTTATCAAGGAATTTCACAAAAAGTATCCGGACACACCCCAAACAATATCTCTAATCGATACAACTCCGATTGATGGCATTTTTCCATCACGGAGAACAGGTCAAATTTACGACCCCACCACTGACACTATTCAGATATGTGACCAAGATAGAGATGATTGAGATCATTCTAGAGATCTTCAAATTACATTAGACAATTCCAATGCATATGTGCCAAAATACACACATGAAGGCGATGCTGGAATGGATCTCGCCGCATCAGAACCAACCACCATCCAAGCACATTCATGAGGATTGGTCTTCACAGGACTTCATTATATGACACCTCGAGGAACCTAGGGTCAAATTGCACCACAAAGTGGTTTAGCTGTAAAAGGCATCGATGTAGGCACTGGTGTAATTGACAGAGGATACACAGGTGAAATCAAGATTTTGCTAATCAACAATACCGATGATGACTTCACAGTCAATTTGGATGATCGTATCACTCAACTTATCATCGAACATATTATTACTCCTGTCATTTCACTAGTCAATTACCTCAAATCATCAGCTCGAGGACACCGTAGATTTGGTTCAACCAGTGATAATTATTTCCAGAAACCACGACAAAAACCAGATTCAGGATGAACTGTCTAGAAGAGGGAGTACTGTCACAGATTTTCACGCTTTCACTTTGCATGTGACCAAGACATCACATGACACCAGTGCTAGGCTGTCCAGAAAGGAACAAACTTGTACACGAAGTACTGACAGTCCTAGGTGCCCCGGAGGTCAAGATCTAGTCACATGACATATTACGTGATATTCACACATGCGACAAGTGGTGCAGATATTAGGTAAGCTTAACTTATACAGTAATATCATCCCACCTAGAAGCAATGGTCGAACTTCAGAAGAATCCTACAAGGCATACACACACCACTGGAGATAGGTCTATAAGGAGATAGTGGTTCACACACTAGAATAGATAGATGCCATGCCACCGGCAATGTAGCCATTACAGGCAATACCATTCCCATGGTCTTACTAAGTAGTTCAGATATTTGACATATGACATATGTAGTCTGACAGGCAGTGGTAGCCAATCAGACAGCATCTATTAGCTAGCAGTTCTGGGGTACTAGGGAACCAGGGGTCCCTCTGCTCATATATATAAACTAGAGCTCTGAGATGCATAAGTCCTCCAAACTTATTCTCATCTCTGCTATGCCTATACACACAGTGTTACCAGTGCCCACTTGCAAGGCACTGCTTTACCTTGATGATCTTTGTGCCCATCCACACTTCGACAAACTAGTAGTAAGTGTTTGATCATAAGATCATAGGCTTAGTCGGTGCTCTGCGTCCTAAGTTTGTGATAGCTTTTAGTTATGTGACTGAAGTCTCCCTTGGTCTAAGCTTGCTGACCACCTTTCAGTTATAGGCCCTTGTAGCAGCATAGCCCGCTGGAGTCCACGTGAGGACATGAGACTATATGTTGGATCTAGTCCTTTCAGGTGACCGTTTTAATCCATCCTCTATACCAGCATATGTAATGCATATGTAATGGTTTATATAAAAATGATTAGGGTCACAGGACTGTATTTGTGACAGTTATGGCAGCAAAGTAATAATCTTGTGACTTGCCATTAGCACCATTATAGCTCTGCAAGAGATTAATTAGCACATATCATGAGTGAAAAAAGATATATGTTTAACCTTGAAATTCTTGCCACTAAAGATAATGTTAAACCTGGCATATCCTTATCAGAAGATGGTGAGATCTTTAAGGTGAGGCACCTAGACAATTTATGAAGCATATTTTTGACTGAGAAGCATTCATGACCATGTACCAGCCCTCTGTCTTTGTAATTCTTGTGACAATGACCGAGAGTGGATGGACGAGGATCAATAAAGTGGCAAGTACAAATTTTTGTGATGAGCTGAACATTGCTGAAGCGATTGGCATTTGTCGATCTTTTGATAGTGCTCTCTATGAGAATTCGCAAAGCAAAGTGGTCAAAGTAGATTTTTGGGGCCTTATGACATTCGAGGTTCAGGTCAATGATCACTGTATAGCAAAATGAGCATATGAACGCATAGACAGAAAACAATGGATGAGTTATGCTAAAACAAACACTTACTTCGCTCTCCAACATTATGCAGAGAATGATATAATTCCTCTTGCACAAGCAGCAACATTTCGTAGTGGCAGAAATTCTCATCAGACTTCATAGTATACTTCGCAATGCAGTGCACGAATAGGTCAATCCACCTGTGCACAGTGATGACGTTCACATGCTGTCATCCATCTCTGCCCTCTGTGTTCTTGATCTAAAAGAGTGCATATAGTCAGTCTCCTACCCAGTTTCATTCTTTGGGCGGGAGAGGGATTCATCTGAATATAGTAATTTATGCCATGTTATAAAACATATGACTAATACAGTGCACATGATTAAGATCCAAACCACAGATCAACTTTATTCCCTCGTCCCGCCCTATGATGACTGGCACACAATGCATACAAATAAGCAGCCACAGTGACTGATAGTGGCTGAAAGTTGGTGGGCCTTGAAATAAATGCCATGCACACCAGGTCATTGTCGTGTCATCTCACATTTTTGGGACTTTTCCGGTAGCGTGCAATCAATGAGACTCATCCATAGTGTAAATCACCATTTGATGAGCTCTTATCTTTCTATACACCATGATCTCTCGTGCACAGTTTGATCTATTCTATGAAGCAATGTGCTGTCTGCACATCACCCTAGCAGATGTCATTCTGGCCCTTCTTAGTCCTGACTACATACATCATTCCTTCTTCCCACAACTTGCAGAATCATCTAGAGAAATCCTCCATGCATTTTTATCCAACCCACACACTGAGAAGTCGACTTGAAATGGATCACTGAAGTACATCACCAAGCTCATGAGTCTCACAGACAGTGACAATGGATGGCACTTCAATGCCGCATGAGCCAGCCCTGAGCATCGAGACATTTGATCTCACACATATGACAACAAAGATGTCTCAAAAATGTGAAATGATGCAACAATGACCTGGCATGCATGACATTTATTTCAAGGCCCCCCAACTTTCAGCCACCATCAGTTACAGTGGCTGCTTGTTTGTATACATTGTGTGCCAGTCATCATAGGGCAGGACGAGGGAATAAAGTTGATCTGTGGTTTGGATCTTAATCACATGCACTGTATTAGTCATATATTTTATGACATGGCATAAACTACTATATTCAGATGAATCCCTCTCCTGCTCAAAGAATGAAACTGGGTAGGAGACTGGCATATAGTCCACTTCAGATCATGTATTTGTCCTTACACATTCATCTCACCTAAAATGCCAGAAATTTTATTGCAAACTCCTTCACAACCTTGTAGTCCCAGAGATTGTTTGCATTATAAGGCTTGTGAGCCCACCCCTTGATAGTCATCTAAAGGAACTCAACAACCAATGCCCATGCCGTTAACATCCTCTGTCGAGCTTTCTTGGTCTTGAGATTTTTATATGGTTCGAGGTTGATAAGCAAGTTGTCTATCTCAGTGACAGCAGCCTCGGCTTTATCTGGGTGGTCCGTCAAATATCGAAGCTTGTCACGCAGATCTAGTAATCCTCATCCACTTGGAGCTGGTGCAGTTGAAGAATGCATATGACCAGTGTTGGGACCAGAATAAAGTGCAGTGGAGTATCTATCATGATTGTGTGTAGCAGAGCTAGTCGAGCCAGTAGTATTGTTCAAAATGGCCTGGTGCTCTAGCTGGCCAGCAGTTGGCACAGCTGATGATGAGTGTGGCATGGTGTGCTAAACAAAGGAGAGTACAAGGGAACAAATGTTAGGGAAGACTGTATGCACACAGACCAGAGAAGAGACACAGGGTGTATTCGCACCACGATCGTGTGTTGATGGCTGGAGATTTCCTGACTTAATTATACTCCCATGGTCCTCAACCTTTCCCTCGACTTTGCTGAGCTCCTGCAACTAGACACCAACCTCTCAGCCACATTATATATGCTGCCCCCGCTGGCATTCATTCTGCCACTGCTGGAAGATTCCATGCAGCAGACTCCACAAGAGCTTTCTGACATTTCTGTTTGACTCGATTGTGTATGTGAAGAGGATCGCATTAGCATGCAGTCACAATTTCACACTACGCATTGATCGCCAATGTGAACCAAGTTGCTACGTACACAAATGCAGATCTGAATCTCTGGGAGCACAACATGCATCTATCCAGGTTGATTAACAATGACCGCAGTTCTCTCCTTTTACTGTGAGCATCCTGCTCACATAACATCTGCAGAATGCTGAGACATCCACCTGCTATGATTTGATTTTCATTTTACATTTTGTGCTCTTCTAATAGCGTACAATCTCACTGAGCCAGTTTGTTGGTGACCTGTGCTGACGAGGCTCATCAGATGGCCTTGGTCGTGGTCCCAAAGTTCAACTTTTTGAGAATGCTGAAGAGCATCGAGCATTACTGAATCAAGTCTCTACCATGCACACCTTCTTGTTTTTCCTCTGTCTAGTCTGCTCATGCCCATCTATAGCATTGTACCACCCATTGTCATCCTCCTTTGCAAGGTTGGCATGCAGCCCATTCGACATACAATCACTCAAATTTGAGCACAGCACCCTGAACTCAGCAAGCACAACCTTAGCTCTATTCAAGTGATACTATCTAGTGCTAAGCCAGTATCGAAGAAGGTTACCCAACAGCTCATGTGTATCTTCCCAGATGCATCTATCGCACAGGATTATGGTATGTGATCATGATGGCATGTTCAAGCTGTTATCTCATTTGGGGGGTCTGCCAGGCCTAACAAATACCAGTGTGACCCTGTTGATGCCTCGACTTGACATGAAGATTGCTACATCAGATAGATCAGGGTCCTATTACCAGATGTGACTGCATGGATATTGTGAGTGGATGAAAGCCTCACATTGCACAATGAGCTGGGCCAGCTAATGGGTGACGGGCCCCGCCATGGCTCTGTGCTATTTGAACAATGAGCAAGTGTGAGTAGTCTGTTTTCAGACAAATCCGATTGAAGTGCATTTCACAATCAGAAATAGCACCAAGAAAACATTCATGGATAAATAGGTGTATACAGGCAGTGAAGTGATGCTCGATGATAATGGATAAAATGGTCTAACATTGGCTGACAAATGTAATCAGAGATATAAAATCTGCTAGGTTAATCAAATCCTGACACGCTTCTTTAAGTACATATAACTGAACTTGTTCAACATAACTACATGGTTGTGAGCGGCACCACATCTGCGATGTCTGCATGATCATGTACGTAGTAAAGATATTCTAAGTGCATTTTTTAGTACCCGCTTTATATTTGTAAGTACTCCCTTTAGATTTGTAAGATACCCGCTTTAGATTTGGGAGTGCTTGGTTCACTTGTTTTGAGACCTGCTTCATCTGCCATCTCATACTTACTCCACACTGAGGCATGGGTGAAGTGGGATATAGAGATGTGCAAGGTACCCTTCCCATTCTTCCACTCCATGAGTCAACACTTTACCCCAAAACCAAATGCAGTCCCCCCGATGACAAGCTGGATCAGTGCATTAATTTAAATTTAAGCAAGAATATTACCTGGCTGCATCAGGACCCTGAGACCTAAAGATGCCAGATAGATAAAGCCTCCAGTAAAATATCTCAATGCTACAATCTCAACTCATCCTAAAGGAGTATCATGCTTGTTAATGTGGATAGGTGCTCGACTATTGATAAGATATTCTCTTCCTTCCAGGATCAGAGGGTCCATATAACCAAACATTCTTGCACCTGCATTCTCTTCGTTCATCCTGTCACGAACCTTTTCAGCATTTGCATAAAACTGAGGATCTATGATTTCGAGCACCGCATTCATTTATACAGCCAGTAGGTCTTGTGATTTCAATATCTGGGCAGATTGCATGAAGCCAGTTCCATTTTTCAACATGTCCATGCTGTGTGTAATAGGACTAGTAGGCTATCTGGCATATTAATGTCATGCTTAAGTAAAAAAAACCTTTATACTTACAGAGTGACCAATTTGATGCCAGCCTCTGCTCAAGGCAATGTCTCCCTTGAGACCCTTTCCTTTATACAAATGTTTCTTGCCTTTCTTGACTTTAGGGGGCACATATATGAAGTACGCCAGAAGGTCCTGTACCAAGAACTCCTATTAATTATGTCAGTGACATTTTAATATATTTTATGTTAGGTAACTCACATGTGCTCGCTCCTTGATCAGCTGTGGTAAATGATAGACTAGCTTGTGTCCATCAGCAGAGTATGCACTTCACGCAACGCCATCATTCCAGGTTATGATCTTAGATGGCGAATGCTTGAAGCTGTTTAAAGCATCTGTAAAATTGAAGTCAAAATTCTCTAAATTTGTGTAAGATAGTTTATATATTATTATCAAAAAAAAACATGCCTCGAGTTTTCTTCGCAAGTTTTGTCAACCATCAAGCCTCCCTCTGAACGTCCTTCTTCATCACTGCATGTCACCTTTTATCCTTCCTGTAGTTGTTGAATTTATTGACATGATACATGTCAAATTATAAACACTTACATGCTATTTTCAATTTTCTGGTTCATTGTCAAGGCACATGTCGCATCTTCGTCAGAGATAGACATGTTAAACAGGTCATCCTGTGACATATATGTTGAACAACAACAGCCAAGACTAACACCACGTCTAATAACTCACGACACCACTGGAAATTTGGGTACAAACGAGCAAGGTAATGCTACATTAACTACCTCCCTTTGAACCATGCCACTTCAGGGCAGGCGACACAGCTCACATGCCCAGCACTTATCTGGCTGCCATTCCTGCAGCCCCTGTACCTGGCTCTGATGCCTCTAAGGCCCACTGCTATCTCGCAGTGCCTCTCAGGCCCCAAAAGCCAACAATATATGCATCATCTCCATCAGAAATGAACATGTCAGATGAGATGTCCTTGAATAATATTAATACTAGCCCTATTGAAACACAGCATATGTGCTCAGATCAGGAGCCTTGGCCACAGGGGTGGGGCCCCAGACACCAGCAATCAGGACCCCAATCACATCTGAGCCCAGTCACATGATCAATCTCCCAGATCACAGGTCAGCAAATCAGAAGTGTGGCCACAAAAGGGCATGACCCCGGACACCCCTGATCCAGACCTCAAGCACCACTCCTATGTGGATAACTCATGGTCAAATTCTCTCCTCCAGCTGCCACACTGCTTCTTTCCATGCACGTCCATCAGATATAAGTGGGCTGGGATGATGTATTCTCACCTGTGATAGCTTACCCATGTTTTCGTCCCAGTAACAGAAAAGAAAAAAAAAAAGGAAAAAAAAACCCAAAAACAAACCAAGACACAATGGCTCAGTAGGCAATACAACCATGTGCACCAGCTGGGGCAACTCCTGCTAAGCATGCACACTTTTCAACAAAGAGATGGCTATATTGCTCCAAAGGTGCGCTGAAACAACTTCTGTGTTCGTCATTGTCACAGTATTAGGTGGCACCTTTCTTTTTGCACCATTAAAGTCATCATTTGGCAACTACAAGTGGTTATTCAGATGCCAACCTTCATATTGGTCTCACAAAGTGGATACTTGGACAAACAGCACAATAATGTCACATACATTGTGAATTCGACTGTGTCTACCACATGACCATCAAGCGCCCATGATTCAGCCACCCAGTCACATGACACTGGTCACTTGCCCTATTCAGAAGTTGTCAGGTGTTGATCATGTGACACCAGGTCACTTGCCCAGAAAGAAACTCTTTGGACCATCAAGCTAGCAAGCACCCAATTTGTCACTCAGATAAGTGACACCAACCCTATTGGCTACTCCATAGTGGCCCCATGTCACCGCTCAATAGTGGCACCACTTTGCTGCTCAAATAGTGGCACCACCTTCAGGCAATTATCCCATTGGATTAGATAGGATTGCCTCAGCGTATTCACAGCCTTTGTAGATAGTTGCCATAGTAGCTACCAGAACCTAACCAGTTATGGTATCATGTTCACATATAGGTGTCAGGGGTATTTACCTTAGTATAGTGACTGAGGTCCCTACCTGCATGTATATAAGCACCCATGAGGAAGCTGGGTATCCCCAGTGTCATTCATCTATTTCATGCAGCTTTACAAGCCATCACCCCCTCTTTGTGTGATATAAGGCTAAGGGCCCTTTGAGCCCCTTTTTGCAGGCTGCATGTCACTGCATGCCTTTTTGGCCTGACCCTTTGCGGCAGATCCTTATTTTGGTATTTGTGCAGGTCACTGAGCGCAGCTAGCACCTTGCCGCCATTTTCTTGCCTTTTGGCAGGATCTATGATGTGCTGTGACAGCCATTGGTACCTCACCATTGATCTCCATGAAGAAAAGAGAAATAACAGAGAACTCACCACTGAGAAAAGAGAGGAAATAGATTGTCAGAATTATCACCAGATGCTTCACCTGCAGGAGGCTCAGCCTGCAGCTGCTGTAGGTTGTGGTGTTCTTCCATCATAGTACTTGTGTTCATTTGCTCTCAGAGAACCTTCAAAATCAAGTTAGTAAAAGGACTCACCTAGAGAGACAAGTTAGTCGTGCAGCAGAGACAGGAAATACAACGAGGCTGCGCAAGCTCGTTGTGATGCTGAACGTGAGAGTTTGCTGCAGCGCTTCAGAGCGCTTGCACAGCATCATCTGTATGCTCGACCTCATATTTTTCCACCGGTTGCGCTCCATCCTGCACTTCAAGGAGGGAGTACGATATCAAGTACCTTTGTACAAAAACCTAAGTCTTCATTTGAATAAGTTGTGGGAAGATCTAGCCTATCCTGTACCTGGCTATACTGTATGCCAGTTGGTAGGGGGATCCCTTGTAGTGCCTGCCTATTGGCTGAGCAGCAAAGTGATATCACTATCTGAGTAACGAATTGGGTGCTTGCTAGCTTGGTGATCCAATAAGCTTGGGCGAGCCTATTGTGGGCCAAAGGTTTCCATTCTGGGTAAGTGGCCTGGTGTCACGTGACCAACATCTAACAACTTCTGAATAGGGCAAGTGGCCAGTGTCACGTGACTGGGTGGCTGAATCATGGGCGCTTGGTGGTTATGTGGTAGACACAGTCGTATCTGCAATGTATGTGGTGGTATTGTGCTGTTTGTCCAAGTATCCACTTTGTAAGACCAATATAAAGGTTGGCATCTGAATAACCACTTGTGGTTGTCAAATGAGGACTTTAATGGTGCAAAAAGAAAGGTGCCACCTAATACTGTGACACCATTACTCAAACACACTCACCCCACACCCAACATCCTCAAGTCAGTTACAAAAAATCTGCAGGCCTTGCACCCTTCAGAAGGAGTCACCCCTCTATATCATCACACCCATTGGAGATAGAGCACAGCAGTTCATACTCACCTCACTCCACAATGCAGCAAACAGTACTGCCAGACCATGGACCATAGAGAGGTGGTAACTGAGCATATTACCAGGTGCTTGATAGGGCTACAAAGTCTGGTGAGGATGAAAATCTGAGTTGCTAAGGCTCATAATTTAGGGTGTGAGACTGAAATGAGGTGGCGTAGGTGCAAAATGCAGTAACATAACTTAGCTGGGTGCTTCCTGAGTCGAGCTATGGACCACTAACAAGAATGCTGTCCTGCGCAGTGTCGAGAGTCAATGAGACATGGAATGTAGATGTAGACTGATGAGACAAAATAGGGTGTGCTGCTCTATTGTGAATGTACACATAGAACCTGAAATCTGATTTGTGAACTGAGTTTGTTTTTGTGCTATCTACACAAGGTATTATACAGGTGTAGTACTATGCTGTTCAAATTGTACTTTTATTCTTAATTCGCGTATTGGCTGCTAACGCACGAGAACGTTATCAGCAAAATCTGTCACTGGTGTCATTCTACCAGGCTGCACCCCCCGCTGGGCCTGTGACCCGCACCCCAGGTCATGTTCGCTGTGTGCAACAATGAGCTGGACACTCTGTTTATGCACCCACATGTCCATTGTTCACGCTTCTTGTCGTGCGCTATCTTCTGCAACATCAAAGAGCACAGTTCCTCACTGTTTGCACGTACTCTGGCCACCAACTGACTGACCTTGCCATCATGAATGCCTCCCCACGTACTTCACAATATTGTCGTTCGTTCTCATACAGAATGCATACTTGAGGCCAGCTTATTCAATCCTTGAGCCACATCTTATTCATGTAAATATCCATCAGGACTGAACAATATAATTGATTGCTTTTGCGAGCCCATCAGAGAGCCTGTACAGTTATTTCTGCACTACGAGCTAAATTTGTATGTGAAGTTTGTGCTATCTCATGGATCCGCAAAGTAAGAATAGGCATCAAATGGACTGAGTGGTTCTGGTGCCTTCACCTTCAGTGTGGGAGGTGTCAAAGGCATGGGCAGAGCCTGACCACTGGTGTCATCTTGCTCTTCATTGCTGTCAGCTACCACGATGATTTTTATGGCATCGGCATCCTGCTTTGCACTCGAGGTGGCAGTCTCGCTGTCATTGACTGCCCTGGTGCTAGTCTCGGAAAGGTGCATCAGAGCATTATCTGATGTCAAACGTACAAATTAATCAGCACAGCAGGCTAGCAGGCACTGCAACATACCATCAGTCTCACACTCAGTGGCAGGCGGGCTCAGCGAATGCAGACCACGCTCAATGAGCTCATTGTCCGTGTCATCTATTCCTTCTTTAATAAATGCCTCGTGCGCATCTTCACCATTGCCATCGCCATGCTCCGAACGCTCATCGTCCTCTGTGGTCAAGCTATCGAAACATTCATTTACATAGTATGATAATGATTTGACGCACCCTCCTTCGCAAATGCCTTTTTTTTGCCTTTTTTATCAGCAGATGGAGCATTTTTTTCGAGAGCCTCTCCTGGTACTCACAGTTCATACACGTTCTCGTCTATTGCTTGATGAGGTGCTGTCCATTGCAATTTTTGTGAGTTTTCTATATGGCTGTCTACCTCACTGCGACTTACTGATAAAGATCTGTGATTCCTTCTAACCACCACCACTTCAGCTCTTCATCAGCAAATAGTGGGGGCCATCTGGATGCTCGGCCTTGATAGCCTAGAACTTGGTCTTGCCACTTCGAGACAGCAACACATATGGTAACTGGTGCATTCTTATCTCCTCATCATCTTCCTTGTTGATGGACATCACCCAGGGATCACTCTTCGCAAAATGGGAGAAAAGCTTAGGTAGCAATCCACGCAGGAAGACGTGCATTGATGCAGGCCCCCACATATTGCTGAAGAAGATCCCACCAACCAAGTCAATGACACCCAAGCCATGATCCTGCAGCTGCAGGAGCTCATGCTGATTAGGTACAATGTTTTCCTTCATTTTGAGTATCTGCTGATTTGTCAGATTCATCTAGCATAGCGTCACCAGCCACATATCGCAGACAGCCCAATTTGCAAAGCTGCCATGCTGTAGACTCGCACCATGCCATCTGGAACCTGCCTTCTTTCCGTAGGTACTCTGCCATTAAACTAGCAGCCCGTGAGGTCGAGATATGTGCAAATCAAGCACACGCTAACAATACCTTCATGGCAGAACCACCTTGACCTTCTTTGACATTGCTGCAATTGCTGCGAAACGTCTGGTGGACTTCTTTGCGAGCGTCTGTTTGTGAGATCTTTGCTACGAAGCTGTTTTTCAGGCCTCTCAGGATTTCATTAACATGCTCATTGTTCCGGTGAGATGATTTCAGCTTCTGCATTATGTGATTGTAATTTGTGAGTCAACTGAACATCTACATTTGCCAAATCTGGCCATACACACTTCAACAGGCAAGCATTCCTCATCGCTTTCATCTTTGATGCATTGATGAGAGCTTCTAGGTTGTGCCATCACTGGAGAGGTCAGCAGAGGTTTATGACAGAGCAATAAGGGGGGAATGAAGTTGCGTTGAGTCAGGCTTTTTTTTGCTTATGCAATCCTGACAGGCCATCATCAATCTCAAAGTATGATCTCATTTGCTGTGTCACAGTGAGAGATAAACATTTCTATTATACAGAAATTGGTAGCTAACATGTTCTGTCGCTAGTTGTACACATTTTCGTGCATAAAATAGGTCATGAAATGGAGTCCCTGTGCCTATAGCTCTGCTCGCGGACGCCATATATGTTCTGGCAGCATTACTATGAGCTCCTTAGTACCACGATGTCCCAAACGTATGGCCTCCTCATGATCGTAGGCATCAATCTCTTCTCCAATGAGCACTCCGTACCCTGCCGGAAGGAACCCATCCCCATGAACAGCAGCCAAAGCATTGAAAAATAAGGTCTCTGTGGCCTCATCTGCAAAAGGACTCGCATGTGCCGGCACATTGACAGAATCATGGCGAACATTACCCTGCTGAGCTGCTGCGATCTGCTCTGATATATCAGCAGTAGGACCATCAACTATGGTGTCATCTTCATTTTCTGACTCCTCCTCTTCTGGAGGGTGCCCTGCACCTGTCTGTCCTCGTCGCCGATGTACTGGAGTGCCTGCCATATTGTATAGTTCATGCAGTACATCTGGATGAATATCAGCACCATCATCGACATAAATGCCATTTGCAGCCTGGCCAAGAAAGCGCATGTCCTGAGAAAGCGTCAGATGATTTCATGCTGCGAGTGCACCAAGTTAAGACCGACATTGGGGCTCTCATCATGAGTGTCAGGGCCAGAGATCGGGTACGCATTCCACTCGTCTTGGAAGGCCCTACAGTCAACATTGACAGCAAGGATGTGTAGCAGCCAAAGATGGTGGTGGTTGTCCCTACGTTCGAGGTGAAGGAAGAATGCATGCCATTCATGGTGAAACTGGTGCCTGACTTCGACCCACAGCTGCGCGATTCGGGTATTGTGATCGAGCTGCCACACTGTTAGTATCATTTGTGATATGATCATGGTCCGTGCATATCTTCCCCACATGAAGGATGCACGATTTGGTCCATGGCGCATAACCATCCACACGGCCACCTCCATATTCTCGCCACCCCGATCTCCACGTACATGAGATAGAGTCTCATGCTCCTGGACTGCTGTTAGAAAAAGATCAAGTACGGTGGTTGCAGAGTTGTTGGTGCTAGCCCGCAGACCTGTGATCTAGACAGCTATTAGGATGCACTGAGCAATGGAACATTGAAAGCACCACATACTGTCCGACAATACTCATCTATAAACCCATGAATCACTATTCCTCAGTGGATGAGCTTGTGGTGCCCATCGCAATGCCACAGTGCGTTTGGATGAGATGACTTATATTTGTGATGTCGAATAGTATGTTGCTGTCTTAGGGCATGACCAAGTTCATCAACACGGTGTAGAGATTGATATATGCAGTTCTTCTGAATGTGGAGGTGATGTCGCTGCAGAAATCCTCAAAGATATAGGATGCCCGAGTCAAGCTTGCCGTGCTTGTAAGCCTTGACAATCAAGTCCAAATCATGGTTCGTAAGCATGGATAAGGCTCGACGTAGTTCGTGCCCTTTAAGATTTTTGCAGATTGTGTGCCTGTGGACACTGAGCATGCAGACGAGCCATGCGATTGTTATGTTTCACCTCTTAAACACCGCCTCTTCTAAGAATGCCTTATCTATGACCATGCAAGGTCTTCCAGGCCATCCAATGGGGCTTATGAAGATTGGATTAACCCGTGCAATGTGTGAAGTATCCCTACAATCAATGTTGCTAGATAATGAGGACTTCATATATATGACACACCTTCCACTAGTGTTCTCCATCATGGCTCAAAGCCCAGATATCACTTGCATAAGAGCATGCACAACCTCTTCGAACCATTTCTGTGGGATTATGCTGCCTTCATCATCTTCTGAGTGCTCTGCAAGAAGCTCCAGGATTGGAACCATTTCCGTCGTCAGTTTCTCGAAATGATATCGAAGCTGTAGCGGATCTGCATCGTCAAGGCAGACAACTCGACTTGCATGCTTGTATGCATCATTCAGCAGTCTGAACGCACTGCATATATTTGCAGACCATGCGGTCAAGGGCCTAGGGGTGGGAAGACATGGTAGCTCAGTGGGGGAAAGATTAGTCATGTGCGTGTGATAGGCAAACAAAAACGGTGACAGGCAGCAAGGACAGACAGGTGATTGAGGGCCACTTGCCTTCTTAGGATTGACACTAGTGGTCTCTGCAGTCTTTCTCAGCACAAGCAATCTGCTGCATATATGCAAAATATCCTCAAAACTACAGCTCAGGTGGTATAATTAAAAATGAGCACTCTAGTCCAGTCGAAGCACTACTATAATGAGCCTGAAGACACGTACACATTCCGAGTAAGCACAAATTCAGCTCAGTTGAAACCCAACTTATGACATGCAACTCAGGTCGAAGATACCATTTTCAAGCTTCATTCTGTGGTTTTCAGCAGTGCAAGCACAGTCTTTGCAGACATGTTCACACTGCCAGTACCTGCCGAAAATGCAGAATTCTCAATAGATGGCTTAAGCGAAGACAAACCCATAATGCTATGCCAGGTTGCGGCACAGGATTTTGACTATCTATGTGACTCCCTTTATCTTCACAAAATGTGAGTAACTGGTTTGTGAATAAACAGTACTAGTACAAACCAACCTCAATGGTCAAAACAGATGGATAGCCCCACTGTATGATCTGCAATTTCTTATCGCTGTTCTCGAATTGTCACAGAGATGGGAAATCACAAGCGGCGAGCAATGGGCCACTCACTATCTCAAGACAATCATGGACACAATCAAGCCAGCTCTACGGTTTCGATTGGCATGCATATACAACTTTCCAGACTCATGCCTAGCAGTTTACATCTGTGTCAGTAGAGATGTGTTTGAGCCTGAAGAGCTGCACTGCCCTGTCATGGCAATGCTTGTGGTGAGATAGGCTGAAAGTGGAACGTCCTGGTCCCAGAATCCGAATGGGATCTGGAAGCCTGGTGTGTGCCAGGAGAAGATCACAAGGAACACCCACCCGGCATGCATTGCATGACAGAACAGAACAAGGCAAGAAAAACACAACAACAGGAGATGGGTGGGTGGGTCGAAAGAGTGTTCGAGCTCGTGTTGTGAGCAAGGGAAGATGATGGTGGTCACAGGATGAGGTGCTCTTGATGCTTCATCACGCGTCTCATTTTGCAACATGCTGTCATGAGTCCTAGAATTCGATGGGACATGTCACGATCGAATCTGCGTAACTTGTGCCTAGCAGTCTACGTCTGTGTCAGTAGAGATGTGTCTGAGCCTGAAGAGCTGCACTGCCCTGTCATGGCAATGCTTGTGGTGGAATAGGCTGAATGTGGAATGTCCTGGTCTTGAAGTCTGAATGGGATCCGGAAGCCTGGTGTGTGCTGGGAGGAGATCATGAGGAACACCCAAAGCTAGACGAAGACGCTGATGAGCGATCACTATTGATGCTCAGAACCCCTACCACAAGACGAGTCAAGCGAATCATCATATAATTGTACAAAACAACGTAAAGTGAACATGCATATGAGATATTACTATGAAAGGTCGAACCGGACGGATTTCTTCGTGAGACATTTACGATGATGGGAACGAGAGAGAGAGAAGGTGCCACCATTAGAGTAAGAAGCTCCACGTGCATAGGAATGATGGTTTCTATGGCACACCAATACCACAGGAAGGAGTCAGAAGACCATCTGCCCATGACTTTGACAATGTTTGGATCCACTCCACCCAGCAAGAGTTCGGTGGTGCCGCCGATATGAAAAGAATGACCTGTAATGCAGGCATGTCCGTGTTTGGTCCAAACTCCATTACACACTGGCAAGAAATGTTTCTTAGTCAGACATGACCAGGAGTTGTTGGTTGGATGGAAAGAAAGCAGCGGCAGATCAGCAGGGACTGGATTAATGCGAAGGTGGTGTCGAAGGGCAGTAATGGGGTCAGAAGGGCCCCGCTGACATGTAATTGTGACCTTCTCACTGGCGCACTTTTTGACTTTGGTGAATGGGAGATGCAGGAAATGTGAGCCATGCAGTGAGGATGCTTCAGCTAGATGTCGTTGGGAAGGTATTTGTCAAGGATCAAAGTGAGTTGGGAAGAGGAGAAGACCTCCCCAAGATGCAGTTGACCCCAGAAGGCCACATCAGCTGCGCAGAGGATGCAAGCCATTTCTGGGTCACATGGGTCAAGCTCGCCATGCAGCAGTTTCAGTAAGGACTGAGTGATAGGTAGTCATGGAGGTTTTGGGCTGGGACTGAGACGTTCAATTGCACTATGAGTGTAAGTGAGTCGCAAACTGCCATGCCAAGGGGCACCTTGGATAATATGCCATGCACATACAGCAGATAGCATATTCTGGCCAGCTTTGGATGCCGTGAAGGTGCAGAGTAAGAATTCATTGGCAGGAAGTCTCATGTGTGGTGAAATGCTTGCACCATCACAGAAGGTGATAAAGGATCTCAGGCAAGAGCTATACTGATCAAGAGTAGAAGCTGCGAGACACTGCGAGAGGACAGATTCGGTATGAGAGTTGATGTCGACAGATAGGAAGTCACGAGAGGATAAAGATCTCCGTGAGCTGTTACTGTTCAATAGGACAGGTTGGAATAAAGAGCATGCAGAGTGACTTGATTTTGTGGTAGTTGCGTAAGGTTGGTGTCAGGCAGTCCATGTCCACTCATGCCGAACGAGACCATCAAAGTCTGAGGGCCCATAGTGAAAGGCAGGTATTGGATTGCCCAGAGACTCATGCAGATGGGAAGAAAACTGAGAAAGAAATGCAGTAAAGGGAGCACTAGAGCTGGTGGGTTCCATAGAGTGAACAGATGGCTACCAGTCTGAGGTGGCTAGCGCATAGGAACCAGCACCGGCCTTTGAACAATACGATAAATTACAGACCATAAGTACTTATATTATCATAATTACCATACACGCTCGAGAAAAGGATCAAGATGCAAAGGTACAGGAAAGAGGTATCACAAATGCGAAGAGCATGGAGGAAAGATGCCACGAGAAGGGGGGTCTGCGAGATTGTCTTTTGTATTTACATATTCGGTACGAATTCAGATACCGTGTGCAGAGAACAGAGATACAATCTTTTGAAGAACTTAGTTCTGGGGAATGCTGCATAAGCGACCAGCTTCAAGTGCACCAATGACACCTTGGTTGTCTGAACGGATAAGGTATCAGTGTGCAACCTTGCCATCGGTGATCAGATGGTGGACAGCCAACTCAATGGTGACCATTTCTGTCCATCCAATATTGCGACTGTCTGATTTCCATTATGGGCGGAGGTGCCAGGCTTGCCAATGTCCATTTACGATGAGGCCAATTTCCCAGGAGGAGGATGTGTCAACAAAGATAGACAAGGAGTCATCGTCTGGTGGAATAGACAGCTTTAGATCTGCAGAAAGGTTGAGAAAGTGTACTCCACCACCAGTCGACGTCAGTGAGCACTGCTGTGGGAATGCGATGTTTAACATATGAATTTGTGGTGGAGGCAAAGGCAGCATTCATATGGTAAAAGGACGGAAGACAAGAGCATCCATCAGGAATGGTGAGGCAGCAGTGCGTCAGGGTATCGATGACAGTTTGGCAGTCCTTATGTGAAACAGAAGCACCAGAGACCCATGGCATGAGACGAAGGAGATATTTAGCTTTCTTGTTGTCGGGTATCTCGACAGTACAAGCTGGTATGCACCAGTGAAAGCCATGATAGTCGAAAGCTGGAGCAAATGGAACATGCTTTGGCAGGGACCACGGCCAGCCAAGGTGCACAGCAACAGAGAAGATGAGGGACTCATCATATGAATAGAGGAAGGAGCCATCAGGATTCCGGCCAATCAGATACTGAAAAAAGAGAAAGTCATCAACCCATTTGATGATGTCTTGGACTCCTTTGAACTTGAAAATGTGTACGATGGCATCAGCACCGTGACTGAAAATGCCGTTAGAGCTGGCAGAGCCAAAAGCTGCACAATGGTCAATGTAAATGAGACCGTTCCACATGACAACAATGAACACTTGATCATCAGGTGCGATTGGCATGCAGTGATAGGCTTTCTCGACATCATTGATGCATACTTGCGCTCCAGGAGGGGAGTTGACCAGCAGAAGTACGCATTGAGTAAAGGTGCCTCATTCAGTAAGAAAGTCATCTGGATCAATCTCAGAGTTGACAGAGGGTATCGCGGGGTCGTTACATGGGTAAGAGAGATCTTGAATGATGCGGAAGACACCCAGGCTATTCGCCTTCAGAATGGTGCCAAGAGGGAAGGTACAAAAAGGACCGATAAGAGATTCGAGATGATCAGGATGGAAAGGACCAAAATACTGGCATGCAGCCAGCTCAGTGGAAATGTGTAGCGCAACAGCCTCAGGATGATCTGAGGCAGATTTGTGATTACGAGAAATATACGTAGAGGTGAGGCGGGAAGAAACACCCAAGCAAAAACCATCTCGGATGCCGATGGAAACATCACTGAAATCACCGAGGCAGCCTGCTGCTGTGAGCTCCTCTAACCATGCATCTCAGCACAGAGGAGTGATGACAACTCGCACATCAGTGAGTGGGACAGGTTTGGGTGTTGTGCCCTGTCTGTCTGCAGAGAGAGCACAGGTGTTGTCGCTGACATCCTCGACAGCTGCCGAGGTTGAATCGAAAGCACGTGTTGATTCCCTTGGGCGTGACAAATTTGCCATCATGGCGCTGCATGAAGGGAGGTCGATCGCAGGTGCAATCAGTTCCTTTATGCGCAGTGCTGCCGCATGTGATGCAGCGCAAACTGGTTGCAGCAGCACCCCCCCACTCAGAGTCCCAGGCAGGTCCGGCCTCACAGTGAGGTCCTGAGCACTTGCAAAAGGAATGAGAGGGCGTTGCAGCAGCGCAGCCACTGGAAGAGCAGTGAATGCAGGTCGCTGAGCCGGCGGTGGGTTATATACAGGGTCATAGACATAACCTGCCTGGTTGTGGGTGCCCATGTTAAAGCTGGTCACACATTCCTCACAAATGTGGGAGTAGAGGCTGGCTTGCCATAGAGAGGGCGTGACAGTGACTCCGTTATGGTGTTGGCACCGGATCATGATATCGAGGGTGGTGTACGTGCCAGTTAGCTCAGCCCAGTCGAAACAGCTGATAATAAGACTGAAATGGGCTTCAAACTCGTCCGCAAGATGAATTCACCCTTGCCTCGGGTAGTGCGCATGAATGAGAGAAAGGTAGCATGGGTAGGCTTGCTGGAATTCAGCAGCAAAGAGGAACGGTTCACAAGAGGCATCGAGGACCAGAAGTGAGACGGTGACAGATCCGTTCTTGATCTTAAGAGTCTCCTTTTGATGGTGAGCCAGCCTATGGACACTGCGACAGGCCTCGTTCATCAAGGCTGTGAGCAGTATGTATGCCTTGAGGCCTGAACGGATGATTTTGATGACCGCAGGAGGATCCATAAGACGATCAGGATTGAGCTCCGTGAGAATGTCAGGAAAGTCATGCAGTGACAGCTTGCGAGGGCCAAGAGGCACAGCGGTCGAGAGTGCAGTAGCAATAGGGGCTGTAGACAACCCAAGGAGTCAGCAAGGAAGGCGAAGTTCAGAAAGTGAATGGCAAGAGAGACCTGAAGGGGTCAAGGAGTGCATGGGCAGTGCAGAGGCAACTGCCAGTGATGGTGAGGATGAAACAAATTTTGGGACAAGAGGCACAAGGGCGCAAGAAGGAGAGAGGTGCGAGGGCACAAAGAGATGAGAGGTGCAAGGGCACGAAGAGATGAGAGGTGCAAGGGCACGAAGAGATGAGAGGTGCAAGGTGCGAAGAAATGAGACATGCGAATAGCGTGAAGTGTGGGATGTGTGAGGCACAGGAGAAAGTGGCACAGAGAAGTGAGAGAGGCAAAGGCACAGAGGTGCGAGGGTGAAGGATGGAGGCATGACACACATGCGAAGTGGGTGAGAGGCACGAGAGGTGCAAAGGAGAGGAAAGGGTGAAGTCACATACTGTTAGGTAAGGCCACTGGCAGTGAAGAGGACCTGGCCAGAGGAGGCTGCCACTGAGGAGCCACCGATTGCTCCAGGAAAGCTTCATTCAGCTTCTGAAGGTACTGCTGATACACCTCTCTTGCAGATGGAGGCAGGGAGGCAAGTCAGACATGGACGTCGTGATCAAGGTTGTCGTGGGGTTCACGAGAGTCGAGATCGACAGAGTGCCCCCTACCAGGAGGTGATGGAGGGGAAAGGTCACCAGGCCATGGTGAGGAGTGCAGAACGACAGCCAGGGGGGAAGAGGGCACAGTGGCAGGGGCCCACAACTTTCCTCACTGAGCATGCTTGGACGAATGCGCTTTCGCAGGTTTGACCGAGTGGTGGTGGCTAGCCTGCACCAGGGTGACAGGTGCTGACGGTACGCCATTGTCTCGACGTGTGTCAGTGGAGGTGTCAGGCCAGTTGGAGGGAGGTGCAGCAGGGTGAGAAGTGGACCGCGTACAGCGGTCAGATGCGATGACTATGCAGAGGACCCGTGGACACCGTGGGGGAGGGGAAATGACATCATTGGGGTCGATCATGTGGGAATCTGAAGCGGTGGGTGGTACATTATCCACCCCAGGTGAAATTGTCTTCTCCTCGAACTGGAAAGCCCCTGAGTTCAGTTACAGGCTGGGCAGCAGAAGGGGGGCAGCAGTGAGCCCCGAGGGTTCAGTGAGGGCACCGGGCAAAGCAAAGAAGGAGCCAGTGAGGAGGTTGTCCATGTGAGAGATTAAGGAGCGTAGCGGAATGGAGGGAGGGGACGAGGAATCAAAAGAGTGTCCGAGCTCATGTTGCGAGCAAGAGAAGATGATGGTGGTTGCAGGACGAGGTGCTCTTGATGCTTTATCATGCATCTCATCCTGCGACATGCTGTCATGAGTCCTAGGATTTGATGGGACATGTCACGATCGAATCTACATAAATGGGTCCCCCCAGCGTTCGCATTATTGATGTTCAGGTCACTGTGGGACTTGAAAAGGTGCAATCGTGAATGGTTGGGCTACGAGGCATACACCATTCTCACGCAAGCTCAAGAAGAAGTGTGTAACATCCACCTCAAGCTCACATTCATCCTGCCAGAATATCAGCAAAGTCTGCAGTGACAACTGCTCTGAGAACAAACATCATCAATGTGTGGCGGCATGGAAGGAAGCATGGATCATGCACATGGGAAGGCAGCTATGTCATCCATCACATATCTTTGCACTCAAGATGCATGAGGCAGAGGAGGAGATTAGGAAGCTGCGGGTAAAAGGTATGAATGGAAGCTGCCTTGATGTGGCAATGACGATGGCAGCCGAGATGACAGGCTTCAGCGTAGAGGGAAAATTGGTGGATGCAGCCGTGTGTGCGCTGTCAGAAGTGCAGTTTAATAGGCATGAGGCAGTATCATTAGAAAATGGCCAGAAGTAGATTACATTTCTCAGGATCGTGTACTCCATCCCATCATCAAGCATGAGGCCAGATGGTCTCTCCTCCATGAAGACAGTGCTATCTGAAGGGTTGCTGAGGCAGTCGAACAACAGATGCTGGACATACCTCCTTAATAACGGAGAATTTGATGGCGAGTGCTCAAGCACAGTGCCCCGACGGGAGTTAAGTCCCAAACACGTTAAGGTTAACGTGCATGTTAAGTCCAAAACGAGTTAAGGTAACGAAGGTAACGAGTTAAGAATAAATGTACAATTTGAACAGCATATAGTATGACATCTTCTAGTGTTGTAGAAGACATTTCCAATCCTTGTCCATGTTTTCAATTCTCTGAAACAGTCCCTTAGATGTTCCCCACCTCCTCCTTGTTATCACTCGTAGTAGGGGAATTGAAAGGTGCAGCCCTATAAGGGTCCAATGGTCTGCTGCCCTGCACTTTTCTTGCTTAGAGTGCACTCTCAATTTCATTTTGCCAAATGCATCTTGCTCCATCTCTTCTCCCTTTATTCTTATAATCAGTGGTGCTAGCTCATGGGTTCTAGCTCATCTCTGAGCCTCATGTGCAACCTTCTTGATACTTCACTGCCTTCACAGGTTCCATAGAGTCAGGAGCCCTCATCCGGTTCTGTCTGGAGTATTCTATTTGTCTGATAAGTGTTTTCAAGTCACATGGTCCTGTGCTGCTCTTCTCATTGAGTTTCTGAGTGCAGAGTTATCCGGTGCATATCACCAGCCACATTTCACATACACTTGTCAGCTTTTATGTCTTCTTCAACATGCTCACAGGTTCCAATCATTTCACCTGCCTCACTGCAATAATGACAATATTCTGTACTGCTATTGCTGCTTCCACTGCTAGCAGGCTTTGGTGCTGAACTGGTTTGGTCATTCTGGGTTTGGTCATTCTTTGCACTTGGCAAAACTCTGATTGTCACTGCAGTAAGCACCTGCATGGACTTGACTAAACTTTTGATTAGAAGTGAGATGTCTTCTGTCTTTATGGTGGTCCCTGATGTTGACTGTGACATGCTGCTACTGACTACTGCAGAAGATGGGGACATTCCATGTAGAACAAACTTTGCAGCCTTCTTAGATGTCATTGACATCATATGAATCATGCAGGTAATGATCCAGTGATATGCTCAACTGTGTCCTGGCTGTGAGCAGTGCTCCTAATCAAACCCCTACTGGTGGAAGGCAAACCGGAGACTCTGTTCATCCGTGATCCCTTTGAGCTACAATCACAGGAAACTTCAAATGATAATGCAGCAATGGGCAGCCACAAGTCGTTCAGCTGTGTTGCTTGAAACGGAGTCAGATTTGCTGAAACTCAGATCGATGAGTGTTGGACTTGACTATGTGGATGCCTCCGACTGGGAAACAGTCAAAAGTTGGAATGTGGGGGTGTGTGTGTGGAATGTGATTGGTGACTTCAGTACTCGTGAGCTGTGATGGCTGAAGGCCTGGGCTGTGGCATGAGGACTTGCTATATCTGAAAGTGCTGGTGAATCACTGACAACGAAGCCCTAATTGCCTCCAAACTGGCTCAATTTTACCACCAACGAAGCCCTAATTGTCTCTGAACTGGCTCAAATGCTGACGATGAAGCCGTAATTGCCTCCCAACTGGGTAAAGTGCCAACGATGAAGCGCTAATTGTCTAAAACTGGCTCAAGCACCAATGAAGAGCTTCTGGACATCTAGCTAGTACTTCCCAGTGCTACCGACTGGGTCTGGGTGCTAGTGAGGCTACGGGGTCTGATAGGGATGGAATCCTGGTTCGAGACTCTTGATAGGTGGCGTGGAATACGAGAATGCGATAACGTGACTTAGCTGTAAGAAACCCGAGTCGAGCTAGAGGCCACTACTGAGAGTGCTGCCCCTCTCGGTGTTGAGAGTCTTTGAAGATGTAGACTGTGATTGCAACTGGCATAGACGTAGTCAGGCACAATGTCCTAGTGCAGACAGAACAAAAACTGTGTGGTGCTGGGTGGGGAAAACTCTCTTATTGGTTTTAGATACATGGTACATTATATAGTGGATTGGAAATGAGCCAGCTAGTCGCTGAAATGTGTTTCTGATTGTAGAAGGTGTTTCTGATCTAGTGAAACATGTTGCATCACTCGCTCCTGCTCCCTCTCTGTACTTTGCAGTCAGGGAATGGGAAGCCCAGCCTTGTCAGGGTTTGTCAGTCTGCAGATCAGTGTTCTGCTTGGTTAGTGCACTTGCTCATTTCTGAGTTGCCTAACTCATCAGTTTCCGCTCTCACGCTGCATCTCATAATCGGCCAGGCTCTGCAACAGCCTGCTCATCATTTTCACACCTCATATTCTCCTTCTAATCTCTTTACGTGATCCTGCATTTCCAGGCAGTTGAAAAAGCCTCCTTCATTCGCTCTGGGCTGTTCCGGCTCTGACTTTGATATTTCCAGATTGCGGTGACTGGCTATCCGATAGTGCGATAGGCAGACGCTTCTTTGAGCATTTTCTGATTGCAGAATATCTTGATGCGTATCACCGGTTGCTTCAACTGCAGCCTTTGCAAAATATGATTTCATAGATCCAGTTGGAACCCATGTGTGAACACACAATTTAGCTCTGACTCCGAGATTCAATGTTTGCCGATAAGGAATGTGGTGATGACTAGGAATTTATGATGATATTCACTGAGTTCTGAAATGCTATGAACCTCAAGCCTGGCTCTTTCTCTGATGAGAATGTTCATATCATGGACCTCCCACTTGTGCCCTAGGTCTGCTCTAAAATATAACTTCTATATCATGAGTTTTGGGCACTCAAGTATTCTGAAAGACTTTCGACAAGATTGGCCACTTTGATTGTGAGGTACCGGCATACTCATTGCTTCTTTTCTGCTTTGTCCATGATATTGCATCATGTGAATAGGATCTCAAGATCATTGAAGAATCAGAGAAGTGTGCAGGGCTGTTCTGGATCAAATATGGGCACTGATCAATCACCTGACATTTTGAATTTGGCTGCAAGAAATTGCCGAGGACCTCAATGGTCTCCAAACATAGGCCACTGCTCAACTACTCATGGTGGGCTCCAGAAATGATGCATCCATGGATCCTCTGACTGTAGAATATACTACCACAAAATCAAAGCTTTGAAATGTGCTGAAAGGGGGGACAACTAAATGAGGCAATGCTGTGAGCAGTTCAGATCTTGGATCCTCTGACAGTTGAGTAGCGAGTTTCAGATTTTGGACAGAAGGTGGGTGTTTTGAGAACTTAGCTAACAGTAGTTCAGTAGGTTGATTCATCATCTGCTGTTTGTCAGGGGAGGTAGATACTCTTTTTGGACATGGTTTCTGACTCATGGAGATCAGCTTTTGATTAAGGACATAATTTTGATCACATTGTGATGGGGCAGCTCTGACCGAATTGTCGATCTTGATTGTATGAAGTCAGGTGCTTGGTAGATTCTGAGTAGCTGTGAAATTGAGACAGATTTGCCTGATATAGATTAATTTGACAGTTTTAGTGATGGAATTGATCAGCTATGGTCAGATGTGAGGAATCTGATTGCAACCTCATGGAGTGTTGTGGTGAAAAATGTGTGAAGGGTTGGATATGGGTGGGTATAAATCACTGTAGGAGCTCAGTTCCTGAAATGTAGAGGGAGTGATGTAGTGTGAGAATGAATTGTTGTTATTACTGGTCGGCAAGTCAGATGTGTACTGATGAGGTAATAGAATCCTTCAGATGGTCATTTCTAGGAACATTTGAGATGTGTGAGATAAGGACTTGTAGAAGGTGTTGAGATTCTGTGTTAAGTAGTAGAGGTAGATTCTGAGAGGCAAAAGACATAGGATTTGGGCTAGAGGTAGGCTAGGAGACTCGTTCTCCTCCTGCTACTTGTTACTCCCTTCTCTAGATACATTTCTGATTTTTATGCTACTCTGGCAGTCAGGGCTGAAGTCCTGCCAACCTGACTTGTCCAAGTCCCAAGCCAATTAATTTAGATGAAACCTGTATGGAATATTGATGTGCCTGTAAAAAGCTTCTCCTTCTGCTTTATTTCATTGTCTGAAACACATTGCAGACCCCATTCTGCTTCATTCCATTGCTTTAAACATGTTGCATACCCCCCTTTGTGCTTCCTAGAGCTGCTTTCCACAGTTTCTTGCTGCTCCACTGAATACTGCGCTATTATTTCAGCCTTTGTGAGTTAGGAGCCCCTCTTCTGGTGCTACTATTTTCACCTAACTCAGAATTTCCATGTGGTGATATGCACCAGATAACTCTGCACTCAGAAGCTCAACCAGAAGAGCAGCTGAGGACTGTGTGACTCAATAAAGCATATCTGACAAACAACATACTCCAGACACAACTGGGTGAGGGCCTCCAACTCTATGAAACTCACAGAAGCAATGAAGTATCAAAAAGGTCACCCATGAGGCTCAGAGATGAGCTATACCCATGAGCTAGCACCACCAATTATGAGAACAAAGAAGAAGAGGTGGAGCAAGACAAGTCTGACAAAATGGAAATGAGAGCATGCTCTAAGTGAGAGAAGCACAAGGCAGCAGGCCATTGGACCCTTGTGGGCCTGCACCTTCTGATTCTCTGACTGTGAGTGATGATAAGGAGGAGGTGGGGAACATTTAAGGGGCTGTCTCAGAGAATCGGAAGCATCTTCTACAACACTAGAAGATGTCGTACTACACCTATATAATACCTTGTGTAGATAGCATGAGAACAACAAGTTTCACATCTCAGATCTAAAGTTCTATACATATATTCATGATAGGGCAGCACACCCTATTCCATCTCACCAGCTTACATTTGCAATTCACATCTCATTGGCTCTCAACATTGCACAGGACAGCACTCTTTACAGTGGTCCATAGCTCAACTCAGGAAGCACCCAGCTAAGTCATGTTACTGTGTTTCACATCCACGCCATCAGTCATGAGCCCTAGCAACTCAGATTTCTGTCCCCATTGGACTTCGTAGCTCTAGCAAGCACCCAGTACAGGTCTGTAGTGCTGTAGAGTCACCTGTAAATGTCCCAGAGATCCAGGGAGTGCTCAGACCTTCTCCAGGAGTGCTGGGGAGTCACCTGTAGTGCCCAAGTTACCCAGTTTAGTCAGCCCAGTCCCATGTTGCTGCTTCACCCTCACAAGTCTTCAGACTCACTTGCCCAAGTCCTCACTGTTCAGTTTCTACCTACACCATTTCCATACTGCTCTTGGCTTGTCCAGAGTTGGGGGTGTTTCCCTAGTCTACATCACCACTCACCATTCTGTTTCAAGCACAATGCCAAATAACTTCCAGCCACCTCTCACTGCATTATCAGCTAAAGTTCCTGCAACTGTGGCCAAGAAGAAGGGAGATAGACAGTCCTGATCTGCCTTCCTTGAGAGGATAGAAGGTTGCTGATGGCCAGGATGCAGTTGAGCATATCAGTGGGTCATCCCATATTGAGGCACTTGTTCACATGGGCTCAGTTGCTGTCAGCTTCTGGCTGTGACTTCTCAACTTCAACTTTTCATGGCTCCATTTTCTCGAAGTGCCAGCACCTTATTGCCTTTTGTGGGAACTCCTTGTCAAGTCTCCATGGTTAGGCACCCTCACCACTCATCAACAGAATGGTGAGTGGTGAAATAGACTAAGGTGACATTTCTGACTCTGGACAAGCTGAGAGTAGTATGGAGTGGTGTGCATATGGGCAGGGCAGTGAGGGACTTCAGGTGAGCAAGTATTGAGACAATGTAGAGTTGGCAACTGGGCTTGTTCTTATCTGTAAGGAAACTCAGGCACTATATTAAACTCCCCAGCACTCCTGAAGAAGGTCTGGACACTCTCTGGATCTTCAGGGCATCTACAGGATACTCTCCAGTGCTACAAACTGGCTCTAGATGCTTGCTATAGCTACAGAGTCTGATGGGGATGGGAATCTGAATTACTAGGGCTCATGCTTTGTGGTGTGGGTGCAAAAATGTGATAACATGACTTAGCTGGGTGCTTTCTGAGTCATCTGAGGACCACTGTCAAGAGTGCTGTCCTGTGTGATGTTGAGGGCCAAATAGTCATAAAGTGTGAGCATAGACTAGTGGAATGGAATAGACCATGTCATCCTATTGAGAAACTGCATGTAGAGCTTAAACCTGAGACATGAAAATTGCTTGCTTTTGTCCTATCTACACAAGGTATTATATAGGTGTAGTCCTATGCCATCTAGTGTTGTAGAAGCCATTTCTGATTCTCTGAAACAGTTTCTTTAGACATTTCCCACCTCCTCTTCATCATCTCTCACAGTCAGAAAACTGGAAGGCATAGCCCTGTAAGGGTCCAATGGCCTGCTGCCCTGCGCTTCTCTCACTTAGAGCATGCTCTCATTTTCATTTTGTCAAATGTGTCTTGTTCCATTTCTTCTTCTTTATTCTTGTGATTGACAGTGCTAGCTCATGGGTCCTAGCTCATCTCTGAGCCTTATATGTGACCTTCTTGATACTTCACTGCTTCTGTGAATTTCATAGAGTTGGGGAGCCCTCACCCAGTTCTGTCTGGAGTATTCTATTTGTCAGATATGTGTTATTGAGTCATGTGATCCTCAGTTGCTTTGCTCATTGGGTTTCTGAGTGAAGAATTATCCAGTGCATATCATCGTAGCATGTGCAAAGACCCAAACCTTGGCCACTCACCTTATGACTTAAGATATGTCACTCTTTACCTCAGGTTACAGCTCCCGTGATAACTTTCACTGACCCTGTGATGCATCTGTCATTCATTCTGCATATGTCTGTGGCTCAACATTCATCAAATCTTGGATAGCCTCAGCAGGGCATACAACACCTTCTGATGAGACAGAGAAGGATTCCTTGAGTGGACATCAGAACTGACATTTCCATTGCCTGTGCATTCTCACTGCCCAACAATCAACATGCAGAGCGTTCTATGTCAGGCTCGATATATGCTCTCTCTTTGACAGTCATTACTGAAGCCATTTTGGGCTTCTACTCATCAGTGAAGACTATCCAGCCACCCATCACTGACCATCTGCCCAATCATCATGTATCTCAGAGCTCATCCACCAGAAAGCAGAATGCTGTTGTGTTGCCATTGTTCTGACCAACTGACAAGACTCTCAACACATGCCTCAACTTCTCAGCTGCCATGGCAGGACAGACACCTCCAAGTCAGTGTGTAGTAATTCACTCATTGGTCCAAGCTGTGATAAGCGATGTCACAACTGGATCACCATCAGATAGGATTCCAATGAATGGGTCCACACCACCACCTGTAGCAGCATGAGGCTACATTGCTCATGAGTGCCAATTCAGCAAGCATGTTGAGTTGCTGATGAGGCCTCGTATATCAGCACAGAACATAGCAGCGCCTGCTTCAGAGGATCACAGATTCTCATGTTAGAATGTAACATTCATCATCTTCTCGCTGGTATAGTTTGTTCATTTCACATTTGAAATTTCAGTACATATATCTCTATTTGGGTGGGATAAACACCTGCAGATGTGTTAGCTTGCTCAGACAGCTAACAATGCTCAGGATTGCTGTATCTTTGGATGTCACTAGCATACAGTTTGTTCAGAATCTCTCTCTCAAGCACACTCTATATATGCACTTTGATGTGTGGCCTGTATATCACTGATGTGCACTGACATCATCATTCACCCCACCCTACCTTTCAGACACCTCAGCATCCCCCGATGCCTTTTGTTCTCCATTCATCGTAATATTTGCCCTCACCCACAATGTCCCACACTCTGAAGATGGCCCCCTGCTAGAAAGAAACTGTCACGGCACGCCGATGACAAAGATAGACAACCAAATATAGAGTCCCCTTGAGGGCCTCCTGGCTAAGAGCCAACAGTGACGAACTGTGGCGAT
>NW_024468527.1:261726-516685 GCF_001632365.1 Laetiporus sulphureus 93-53 | reverse complement strand
GTGACTTCTAGTGCAACGAGAAATGACGAAAAAATGATTGGCTTCTTAATAGCATTTGTTCCTTTTAATCACCTGTCAGGTAAAACCGTGACATCACCCCCTTCTCAAGGTTCATCGTCCCGATGAGCCAAAGCCTCTGGCGCCTCGTATTGTTCGTTTTGCGAGTGAACTGTCCGCCTCCGAAATAATTCCTGGGGCGTAACGTTCGCATATGAACTGGGCGATACGATCGCCTGTCTGGACCTCGAATGATTCGTTGGTCGTGTTTACCAGCAGAACCTTGATCTCCCCTGTGTAGTCTGGGTCTACTACCCCTGCTGCGACATCGATTCCTTTGAGGGCTAGCCCACTTCGGGGAGCTACTCGAATGTATGTCCATTTTGGGGGGTCGACCGCCAACCCGGTGCCGACGAGCATTCTGGAATGTGGAGGGATGCTTAGGTCTTGTACAGACTTGACATCCCATCCTACAGCTTCACTAGATCCCTTGTAGGGGGCTCGGGCATTTGGATGCAGGCGGAAGAAGAACATGAACTCGTCAGGGTGGTCAGACAGAGCGATTTTGTGTGCTTTGTACGTTCGCGGCTTCGCTCTTGGAGCCTCTGGGTGTGTCTTGTGGAACTCCTCTACTTTCTCTTTGACATTCGTGAGGTTTTCCAGTGGTTCCCAAGTATTATCGCTGTGGTCATAGTCTAACCACTTAACGAGGTACTGGGTTTTGTTATACCTGATTCTCGAATCAAGGATGTCCTCTACGTCCCATTCTTCCTCCCCGTCTATGATGACTGGAGGGTTGGGGGGAGGTTTGCGTCCTGGAATCGAGTCTTGATGGAACATAATTAGCTTTGAAGCGTGAAACACAGGGTGTATCTTCATGTCCGCTGGTAACTGCAGTTTGAACGATACGGTCCCGATCTTTTCGAGGATCTTAAAGGGTCCATAGTTTTGAGTCGCCAGCTTCTGACTTTTGACTCTTACGTGGAGATCTTTTCCTCGAATAAGCACTTCGTCTCCTACTTTGAAAGGGACGTCCTGCTTCTTAAGATCGAAATACCATTTCATACGTTCTGCTGCTAATGACAGAGCGGCACGTGCTTGCTCCTGTGCTTGGTCGCGGTTATGGAATAAGTGTTCCAGGGATGAATGTTGTATCCCTTCCAATACGTCGGGTGCCATGCGGGGGTGTCGGCCATGCTCTATGAAGAACGGTGATAGACCTGTTGATTCTGAGGCTTGATTGTTGTATGCAAATTCCGCCGTGGGTAATAATGTGGCCCAGTCAGTTTGTCGATAGTTGCAGTACATACGCAGATATTGCTCCAGAATCTGATTAACTCGTTCGGTCTGTCCATCCATTTCAGGGTGATAAGCCGTAGACATCGTTGATTTAATGTGAAGTTTCTGACAAAACTCCTGGAATAATTTGGCTGAGAACTGGGTGCCTCGATCAGATATGATCTGCCTGGGAATTCCATGGAGTTTGAAAACTTCATTGTAGAAAATCGACGCTACTTGCGATGCTGTCACCGTGTCATCCACTGCATAGTAGTGGGCATGTTTGGTAAATCGGTCGACGACTACCAGAATGGCAGTCTTCTTTTCTCCCCTGTGGTCTGGGCTTGGCGGTAGCTGTGTAATCAGGTCACAGGTAACCACTTCCCAAGGCCCTTGTGGTACTGGATTAGGTTGTAGTAGTCCATATGGCCTTTGTTTGCTCGTCTTGTTTCTTTGACAAGCCACACAGCCTTGGACGTACTTCTTAACATCAATGGTGAGCCCTGGCCACCAATAATTCCTGCTGATCAATTCTTGCGTTTTCCATCTTCCGGCGTGTCCGGCGGTGGAGATGTCGTGATGTAATTTAATCAGCTCATTCCGCAGCGTAGAGTCTTTCGGAACATAGACCTTTCCTCTTCGTAACAGCAATCCGTGTTCGAAGTTCCACTCCTGGAGGTCTTTTCCAAACTCTCGCTTGCCAGTTTTTAGTAGGTGCTGGTAACCTTTTGTCATTTCATCGTCTTGTAGTGCCGATTTCACTCTTTCAAGAAGTTTTGCATCGTCAACTTCGGAGGAATGAGTGGTTGAGATCGCATGGATGGCAAAGTATTCGAGTCGAAGCAAAGTTTGCCCAGAATTGTCATTGCTCACCCCCTTCTCATGATCTGGCCTCCTGGACAGAGGATCGGCACGCATCATCGTCTTTCCGGGGCGGTGACGGAGAATGAAGTTAAATCGAGTAAGGTAAAGTGACCAACGAGCTTGTCGTCTGGTCAATGTTTGAGCTTGTCGGAAATAGGTAAGATTCAGGTGATCCGACCATATCTCAACGGGATGAGGGTGTCCTTCGAAGTACTGCCGATATTCTTCCAAGGCCCTTATGATAGCGAGCATCTCTTTGTCGTAAATCTCATAGTTTCGTTCATGTTCATTGAGCGATTTAGAGTAATATGCGACTGGATGCCAGAGCTCATCTTCTCCCAACTGTTCAAGGACTGCACCTGTGGCAAAGTCCGAGGCATCCGTTTCTAATCTAAAGGGGCGGATTGCGTTGGGGAGCGCTAAAATCGGGGCGGAGGTGAATGCAGTCTTGAGGGCCTCAAATGCCTTTTGTTGAGGTTCTTCCCATTTCCATTGTGCGTCCTTACATGTTAATAGAGTCAAGGGTCGGGTCATCGATCCGAAATCCTTGATGAATCGTCGATAGAAATTCGCCAGACCAAGGAATGCTTGTACTTGCTTTACTTTGGTGGGCACCGGCCATTTGAGCACGCCGTCGACCTTCTCTGAGTCCATCTGTATCGACCCTTTTGAGATTATAAGTCCGAGAAACTTGACGAAAGTGGTCGCAAAGTGACACTTTTCTGGTTTTACGAACAGGTCGTTGTCTCGGAGTCGTTGTAGGACTTCTTTGGTCAGGCGGTCATGTTCCTCCTGATTATCCGTAAAGATGATGATGTCATCTATATAGACTGCCACCTTTCCAGTGCGAATGAGATCGCCTAAAATGTCGTTCATCATGGCCTGGAAAGTGCTAGGGGCATTACAGAATCCGAAGTACATAACAGTGGGTTCAAATAACCCTCTATGGGTAATGAACGCTGCTTTTTCCTCATCTCCCTTGCGGAGGCGTACGTTATTGTACCCCCATCTCAGGTCTAGGGTAGTAAATATGCTAGCCCTTGAGAGTCCGTCAATGAGATCGTTGATTCGGGGGAGTGGAAATTTGTTCTTCTTGGTGACACTGTTTAACGCCCTGTAGTCTTGAACTAGTCTAAGAGACCCATCTTTCTTTTTAACGAAAAATACCGGAGCGGCGTAAGGGGATTTGGACGGCCGAATGTAGCCTTTGGCTTGTTCGCCGTCAATCCATTCGTCGAGCGAATTCTTCTCTCGTAAAGACATAGGATATACTTTTGCCGGTCTCGGGGTTGCCGCGTCTGGGACAAGATCGATTGCGTGATCGTAGGGCTTACGCGTCGGCATTCTTTCCGAGCTCTTTTTCGAGAACACATCTCCGAATTGATGAAATTCTGGAGGGACGAATTTGGACCAATATTCTTTGTCCTGTGTCTCTTCTGCCAGCTGTTCTACCAAATGCTCCTTTACCTTCTTGCTTATGCCTAGGATGTCGTGCACCATGTTACGAAGATCCTGGTCTTGCAAGTCTATCCAATTGATGAAGTTATCTTCCTGATCCCACCCGTCATCCGTGTGTACGTCAGGGAAAATTGCTTCATCTTCGAGCCGAGGTTGCGATAGAAGGTTGACTTCTTCTTCGCATACTTTGACTCGTTGCTTCTTCGTGTGTCTGCATCTTGAGAACGTGACCTCTCTATGTTCCCAGTCAACTCGGGGGTTGTGCTCTTGTAGAAATTTCATGCCAAGGATCATTGACATGCGTCCAAGGTTGGTGACGAGCAAACTCTCGGTGGATCGGTGCCCCCTGATTAAGATGCTTGTGACTACACGATGAGTAATTGCGCCACCCTTGTTGGGGCTGGCGTCTGCGTTAAGGATTCGGATTTCATGGTTTAGAGGTATCATCTTAAACCCGTGTTTCTCAGCAAATCGTTGGTCGATGTAGCAGGAGAATGCTCCAGAATCCAATAGTGCCGTTGTCTGGATTTCCCGTGATACGAATTTTATCGGCAATTCAATCGAATGTTTAGAAAAACCTGCGGATGCAATATATAGGTGGTCGCTAGGTACATTCGTTTTCACGGTACTAATACAATTGTCCTGAAGTGTGACACCAGACTTGTCTACACTTCGTACTGAAAATCCTCCGAGAATTCATCTATCTCGACGATTCTCGCGTTGGTATCCTTGACTGTTGATGTTGATATGGCAGACTCTGTGTCTGCACCCCGCGCCTTTGCCTTACCCTTACTGGATGGTGGAGTAGTTGAGGTTGTGCTCATCCCACGAAGTGCAGCAATTGCTTGTTCCAATGCCGCAATTTGAACTGATGAGCCCGCGCTACTTTCTTCTTCCACCTGTCGCACGTTCGTCGCCTTGCCTTTTCCTTTTCCTTGCTTCGGGGCGGATCTTGTCTGAAACCGTTTGCCCTTGTATTCAGGTTTGGGGGATGGGCATCTCTTTCCTCGTTCGTAGGCGTGCTTTCCGCAAAACAAACATAGTTTGTTTGCCAGCCACCTATCCTGTTCCGGGGATAGTTCGTGGGCGATACGTGCACTGGTGTCCATTGCGTTAGGGTCTTTAGGGGCGGCCGCCTTGGTTCCCGTGCTTTGTCCGGTAGACTTGTTTCCTGTCATCTGCTGAAGATGCTTGATTTCAATTTCTAAGCAGAATTCTAGGTAGTCCATCCAAGTAGTTGGGATTTTAGAGGGATCTAAAGTCTCTGTTACCGACATGACCATTTGGATATGGGTCGACCGTTGTTCCCTGATTTTGACGATTAAATCTTCGTCGGAGTATCCTGATTCGGGGGCGTATGCCCTGAAATTCTCCGCGAAGGCAATCATTGTCTTGTGGCGTATTGCGCAGTGGGCGTCGAGCAGGGATTGTGCCGTGCGCTTGGGGTCAAGCGTCTTGTATGCCATCTCCAATTTCCGAGTGTATTCGGCCCATGTGCCGACGTCTTGTCCGGAGGCGAGCTTGATTGCGTACTCTTTCATGTATAGAGCAGCTCCGCCTTCCAGATGTGCGTTGGCTTGCCGAATTTTGTCCTTGTCGTCTGTGAAATGGTTGTAGTCGAGCCAGATGAGCAGGTTCGTGAACCAAGTTTCAAAGTTTTCTGACGACTTCCTTCCCGAATACTTGGGGGGGTCGGGAAGCTTGATTCGTCGGGGCGATTGATTGGTTTGGCCGGCCGGTTGTTGGATACCTGTGGAGGGCGCATTGATAATTGCATTGTTGAGTCGAGACTCTAAGCCAACGATGTAAGTAGTGGTCTTTTCCTGAGCCTCCTTCAGGGCGACCATGTTGCCGTAAAGGGCGTCCATCTGACCCTTTACTTCATCCTTGTAATCTTCGAAGTCCTTGCGGATTGCTTGGGCTTCGTCTGTCAGACTATTATTGGACTTGATGAGCCGTTCATTGTCGGCGAAGAGGGTGCCGATTTGGGCTCTTGCAGTCCTCAGCTGGTCTCGCGTTTCCACCGCCATTATCCCGACGTGGATGCGGGCCAGTACTTCCTCTTCTAACGCAGCCACGGTGCGCTCGTGTCGTTCGTCCATTTTTTGTCGTAAGGCTTCATACGAGCTTACGACGTCTCTCATAACGAACGATCGCACCACATTCATTACCCATTCCTTAACGTCGTTTGAAATGGTGTTTGGTGCGGCGGCATTGGCGGCCTCCTCGATGGTTGCGTAAGGAACTCCCTGCCATTCCCAAGTTTGAGGTGTGGCGAATGCTGGCAGGGTAGTGGGCGACGGGTTTCTGACTACTCCCGACGCCTTGGGTGTGCTGCTGTTGTGTGGTTCTTCAGCAGGGGCAGCTGGTCCTGCTTCAGATGATGTTGAGGGAGCATTGCTCCTCCAGGGATCTGTGGGTTCACTAACGGTGTGTCCTCCTGGGAACGCAACACCTCCAAGATCATATTGCGACATTGGTATTGTGGTTGAAGATAGCGGAAATGAGGACGCGTCCGAAATGATGATTTTACTGGGATGTATTATTTGCTCCCGGTAATTGTGCTAGTTCGATGATCCGGTTCCTTCGTGCCGCGGCTTCTTCAAGCCTTGCAGGGCGAGGGTGTATTTGTTCTGGAAAGTCTCCATACCAGTTTACCCAGAAGAGTTCTTCGTCTTCCTGATATAACCGAGCAAGACGTTCCCAGTAACGGTTTTCTATCCACTCGCGGACTGGGTCGATGATTTCAATGTCAGTCTCGATGAGTCGGAAGGGTGTGTATAGGGTGACTCGTCGTTCGATGTCAACCGGATGATGATAGAGTGGGATGGATCGCTCTGATAGTAGGGGTTGATAGATGAAGTAGCCCGTACACACAAGATGGTGGTAATGGTCGGTTATGCGATGTTCGACCACGTAGTTTCTGAATACGAAAGCGATTTGGTATCGGGGCATACAACTTGCTTGATACGATAGTATAGAGATATTACTGGTCCTAATAAGGCCAGTAGCACGACTCCTTCTCAAACTTCACTATCTCTTTGCCTACGCGCTCCTGTTCCTTATTGATTCCCTTGAAGGAAATCTTTCCTAATCCTACGCAAAGCTTAATAGCGATGCGCCTATCGACGAAGGTGAAATCGTGCCCGGCCCCTATGTGCTCGTTTATGACGGATAGGTGTCGAAGAATTCGATCTCGGCACTTCAACTGCTCTTCCGTGAACTTGGCAGCGATGTGAGGCTGCTGCAGGACTTTGTATCGCTGAATAGTAGCGTATACAGTCGGCGCGATATTCTCGGAGAGAGTGCCTTTGGGATTCTCGTGGATTCCTCGAGGATGGTAACTCTTTGAGAGTGCGAAGTTGAGGACGTCAATGGCGGGGAATGTAGCGTAGGGGTGAGGAGGTTGGAGAGGAATGAACGGGGTAAGCGCGTCTTTTGGAATGTCTTCGAGCCAGAGGCTAACCTTGCGCTCCTGTTGGCGACGCTCGGCTGTGATGCCTTGTGAGCTGGCTTGTGGGGGCTTTGCTTGGATGAGATTCCCCTGGGTTAGACGGTGCGTGCGACACGGATCGCGTTGGTACGGGTGATAGCGTCCGTTGGGTGGAACGATACCGTTGTGTACTTGAGGCGCTTTGCCGGTCGCTGCAGCGCTGTTCCTTTTGAAGGAAGGAAGCAGCTTAGGCGGTAGAGACGCGGAGGAAGTGTATGAGGGAAGTGGTGTGGAAAGAGCCCTGCCCTGGGCGGATGTATCTCTGGGCGAAAATGCGCGGCTACCAGTGTTAGACACTTGGTAGGGGCGTAAAAGGTCAGTCTTATTCTAATGTCACGGCACGCCGATGACAAAGATAGACAACCAAATATAGAGTCCCCTTGAGGGCCTCCTGGCTAAGAGCCAACAGTGACGAACTGTGGCGATACGACGTGCCCACTGACGAGGCCTAGTAGCTGTTCGCAGAGCAAGACTTACTGGCGAGGCTAGAGGCGCTATCACACAAGTGAGGATGCAATAAAATGTATAGCACACTGAGAGTGTCTGGTAAGACCCCTCTGTGATGGTAGTGGTGGACGAAGGAGAATAAGACTGAGGTCTTCTCCTCGTCTCGCTGGTCCTTATATACATGGTTGCTATGCTACTGTACAGTACTACCTAAGCGAGTCACACGCTATCCTACTGGTCAGTGCTGCAATCGTACGACATGTCCCAATTATCCTGATTGGTTGCCTAATAATAACCCGCGGAGACGGAGCTCCTCTTGAGCACGCAATATGGCGTCATAGCGATTGCGACATGTGACGCCATGCCGAGGAGTTCGGTGTCACGTGACAATGCCGAGAGAGATCTGAGGTCATGTGACTGGATGCCTCGTTATCTTATCTCATTAGGTCACGTGACTTCTAGTGCAACGAGAAATGACGAAAAAATGATTGGCTTCTTAATAGCATTTGTTCCTTTTAATCACCTGTCAGGTAAAACCGTGACAGAAACACTGCATCACTGCTGAGCACCTCACTCAACACTTTGCTGAGCCACTCGCAGATAAGGCTCCCATCAATGGCATAACCCCCAGCATTGCAGCAAACTCTTCTAGTGCTGAACCTCTTTTAAAGCAAAAGGGCAAGCACAAGGCAAGGACAAGGGCGAGGCCATCACCACCACCACTCCAGGGTATGGATTATTGGCCATACCCATGCAATTACTTACACCATCCACAGCCCTCACATCCTCAAATCTGCCATGCAGCTCTTCCTTCAGCACTACCCTGTTCTCCTCAAATAATCTTTTGAGCTCACCCAGGCCTGCTCTAACCTCTGGCTGAAAAGCCTGGGGCTCTTCATCTTGACAAGAAGCTTTGTGATTCTGCTGCAGCTGAGGCTCTTTCTTGTAAGCTCATTTCTGTTGATTATGCCACTGCACCTACCCTGGACAACATGCCATAACCAGCATGGCATCACCTGGCCTTTTGACTCTAACTTTGTTGTTTTCTCTTTATGTAATGCATACATCACTATCTGCCAATCCATCAGACTGCTTGCTATTAAAGACATATAACAATTCTACATTGTGTGACTGCCTTTGTCATATCACACTGTTGTTTCACCAAGTTTTGTCTCAGCGAAAAATTCACAAAAGAAACCTTGATATATGCACATTTTTGTTGCTCACTCTGAATCACACAGCATCAGATCCCTCTGATCAATACCATCATGTCACTTCATGCCATACTTCAGCATCTTGATGCCATAGAGCCTCTCTTAAACAATGCCACCTGAGCCTCAGACACATGAGACTTGGCTGTCCAAGTTCATGAGTGCATTAGCAACATTCTCTATATGACTGATATGATGCTGCAAGCCTGAAATGGCTCTGCCAGTCAATCTGACCCTATGCAGTCCAGAGCAGCAATTACACCTGCAACAAAGATATCAGTAATCTTTACATTAACCATGAGTCTGCATATGACAATGTCACACACAATGAAGCTTCTGCTGAGGTTCTTGGTGTCAATGATCGCTGGCCCCTCTATATATTATTGATATCATCATCTATGCTGGGTGTCTTCAAGAATGCCCAACTTGTGATCAGGGCATAGATGGTCCTCAATGACCTGTATGTGACACCCTTATCACCTCCAGACCTCATTTTATCCATTTTTGTGCCTTTCACTGGAACATGCATGGTCATTGAAGACACTGCACTTGGCCAACTCTTGTGTGATTGTGACATTGCAACACCAGATGAATGGCTATGTGGTCACATGAAGCATGTGCATAGCTATATCATCCTCCCTCATCAGATTGAGCTCTTGCATCCCTATGCCAGCTGCACACCAGTGTTTTAAGATTGTATGAGGCATCTCAAGATTATGATAGCTTGCAAAATGTCACACATCACCTGCAATGTCATCATGCTGTGCACCTATTGATCAGTTGCATTCATCTGCATTTTGCTAATCTCATTTTACACACAGGCCATCACAGCATTGCAGCTTGGTGTCGCTACTGAAAACTATGTTCTCAGTGTCCTTGCCAAAGTGGAAGCCATCAAGTTTGCAATTGACTGACACCATCATGCATCTCAACCTAAAGGCAAACTGTGAATCAGCCAGCTTTTCAGCATGACATTTCAAAGTGATCCTACATATGTCTCATGGTTTGCTGGCCTCTCTGAAACTGCAGCTGGCACCTAGATGAAGACCATGAATTGTGAGTACAAAAAATGGAAACAGAACAATGCACATACAGTCACTGCTCACAACTGCCTTCTCAAGATGTATGATATAGTGAGTTGGCCTACATAACATATTATGCTATTCTCTCGACTACTTTTTTAGTTTGATTCTGCAGTTCTCCTTGATCCAATCTGGAATGCTACTGTATGACTCTTGTTCATGGGTGGACTAAATTATTTTCACATATTCTTGACTATGTAGCTCCTGGCTTCTAACCATGCCTGATCCTGATGCTATTGATGTCAATGACATCAGAGACATTTCCATCCTCAGTCTCTTGCAACTGATCTATGAACATGCACTCTTTAACATCATTGAAGCCTGGGCAGACAAATCATATATAATTATATCTCATGATTTCTCAATGCCAGACCTTCAGAAATGCTTATTCTGCAGATTGACCATGTACAATTCACATCCATGTATGTGATCATCATAAACATGTATGACAATGAAAGTTGTATTCCTTCTTACACTGTGTGTGTCTTCTTTAAGTATCTCACAGAGCATGTCACACAATGTATGGATATAACACATCAAATTTGATGTTTCCATGATGGCCACATACAGTTTGTAACAATGTTGTTTCACAAACCATACTGATAATATTGCTCTGGCCCAACTGACCTCTATTTCTTGTCGTGAACCTTGCTCTCATCCATCGATGCACCCATTAGCTCTATAATAATTTGCATGCCTTGAATGAAAGAGCCATCATCAACTGGTGCATTCAAACCACTCTGCACGACATGATAAGTGGCATTATGCAACTGAGAACATTTTACGACTTACATGTTTAACTTGCTCAACGAATGCTCCTGCATTTTCAAGGTCCAAGATTATGCCATACATGCCAAGCACATCTGAGCTAGCAGATCTATAATCATCATTGCCATTTTGTACACATTGTTGCTTTGTTGACAATGACTGCAGCACATTTGTAGAGTAAGATTCCTCATCTTTATCAATATCATCTATTGCAGGGCATAAGAATGTGTGATCATGGAATGAGATCCACTTACCACTTCCTGCTGCCATTCACTTGCACTTTGCACTATATTCCTGATAAGCATTTTTTTCTTCTCTCTCAAGCACAGTCATGCTGATTCGTCAATGCATGAAATTGCTGGTGAGCAGGACAAATTTCTTGCAAACAGTGATTCTGGATAGCCTTGATGCTGCTTGCCCTGTCATCCAATCAGTGAGGAAGGTTGTATTTTTTCTCTCGAGAACCTAGGCTAAGCTTACATTTTATTACATGCATTTGATGAACAGTGGTACACTTGTGGTTTGTTTGGCATCACCATGCATAACTTTAGCTCAAGCCATTCAGTGTGCAGTTCCTGGCTGTTTTGTTCATGTAAGATTTATCAAACTGGTCTCAACTGATAGTACAGATACTCACATATGATATGAGAGGTTTGAATAAAGCGTACACTGCCATCCATGTTCATCTCCCCATGCAAATCTGAAACATCAATGTCTACTACATCATCTTCTTCCAATGATAAGGAGTTGGCCTCCTTCTCCATATTATCCTCTGCTGATGGTGCTGCATGCAAGTTGGCATCATGGGTCATCAGTGCAATGTGGCTCTCCATTTCTGGTCCAACATCACTTTAATTTGCAGCCAATATGATGTAATCGCTGTGAACATGACCGTTCATTGCAATCAGAGGGCATGATCATGCACTCCTCTTCAGCAGGCACTTAAAGCACTAGCAGGTGAAAGTTAGCAAGGAATATATGATCAGAAGCACACACGCCTATCATCGTGTGAGGCCACAGCTTCTCAAAGCTCAATCATGTGGCTTGCATGCTCTTGAAAAAAGAACAAATGGTGGAATAGTACTCATGCAGCATCACCATATTGGGCACCTCAGAAACTACCAGTGATCAGATAGTAGTCTTCACAGAGGCCAAACACAATGGAACCTTGAGAGTGACTCCAGAGAACTCCACCTCATGCTTGATGATGTCTTGTATGACCTCAGAGATCATCACAGATGCAGCAGAGGAAGCTGGAGTGTGCTTCAAATTGTGTGCCTTCCACCAGAACTTGATCAGGTATGTTCAACCAAGACATGTACGATTATGCTGATCGACAAACAAGTCATTGTCTACATAGGTGATGAGGAACTGATTGCAGGTGTAAACATGATCAAGGGGACACTTGTTGAAGTCACCATGATCAGAGGCATCGATGATCTCTTGCATGATCAGAATCAGCTTGGCAGGAGTGTGGAAAGGGCTGGCCTTCTTGAGGAAAAACCAGATACTCCTCCAGGCACACAAAGAAAGGAATGATATGTAAATACAAGCCAGCTATACTCGAGGCTCACACACAGTAACAGCCAGTCATAGACTGATCCAACCTAGTGAAGCAAAGGTGTGACAAGCCTTAAATAATTGTGCATTAGTCAGGACTGCGAATTGACTATGTCAACAAGCCTCTGAAAGGTCGCAACTTGGTTACTCAACTCATAGGCCAAGAATGAGGTGGCTCAGGTTTGTCAGACTGCCTCAGGAGTGTCCAATGCAGGTGAAGAGACTATGAGATCATCTAAGCAATGCAGCAGTTGGACAGGTGCTCATCAGAGAAGCATTTACAGGGTAAACATCATGAGAGTGAGTGGCAAGGCTGAAGATACTGTACTGTCGACATGATCGGACATGGTGATGGAGGACTGAGGGTCAAAGTGCAAGGTCGACCTATTTGATATATGAATGCACAATGGACCAGGGATGGTCCAGATTCCAGAATGGGAGAGGTGATATGCACTGAGATATTCTGTGATCAGAAAATGGCAGAAAACATGTCTGGTTCTCATGCTATCAGATAACAAGTCACCGTGATCTGGAGGAGTTAACCTGCAAGCTGAAAAAGTCCAAAACAGACAAAGAGAGCTCTGCTCACTGTCTAGGAATGAAGGATAGCATGAAGAGGTCTAAGGCAGAACATGAGGTGTGAAAATGATGAACAGGCTGTTGGAAAGCCTTGCCAATTACGAGATGCAGCATGAGAGCAGAAAATGATGAGTTAGGTAACTTGGGAATGAGCAAGCATGCTAATTAAGAGAAGTACAGGATTGCAGACTGACAGACCCTGGCAGAGTGTGACTTCTGATTCTCTGACTGCAGAGTATGGATAGAGGGCAGGAGGCATTTTGCGACAAGTTTTACTGAATCAGAAACATGTTCGACCACTCTAGAAGACACATTTCTGACTGACTATATAATCTATCCTATACATAGAATCAACAGAGAAGTTTTTCCCGCTCAGCAGTTCTCAGTTCTCATCTCATTCTCACTAGAGCATCATGCCTGACTATGTCTATGCCAGTTGCGACTATGTTTTGCATCTCTAAGGCTCTCGATATCAAAAGGGGCAGCACTTCTTGACAGTGGTCTCTAGCTCAACTCAGAAAATTGTTAGATAAGTCACATCATCGTGTTCCACATCTCACACCATGTATCATGAGACTCGAACCAGGATCCCATCTCCATCAGACCTCATAGCCTCACTAGCACCCAGACTTATCCTGTAGCAGTAGAGAGTAGCAGGTAGATGCCCAGGGATAGCAGGAGCACTCAGGTTTCCTTACAAGTGCTCAGGGGTTCATCTTTGGTGCTTGTCCCAGTTAGGAGATGCTCAGGGGCTCATCGTCAGCACTTGTCTCAGTCAGGAAATGCCCAAGGGCTCATTGTCAGTGCTTAGCTGCTGTCTTCCAGATATACTAGGTACTCATCATAGCTCACACTCCAGCCACATCAGCACTCACAGTCTCAAGTTGTCAATCATATTCCAACACACGCACCCTCACCCTCTAGCTTTTGACTTCATCAGAGTCAGAGGCATCACCATAGTCATACCCATCACTCACTGATCAGTTGTGAGCATCTGTTTCAAGTACCAAAGCTGAATGACTCATGGTCACCTATTGCTGCATTATCATCTGAAGTTTCCTGTGATTGTAGTCCAAGAAGACTGCAGATGGAGAGCTTTGGTCCACCTTCCACTTGGTTAGGAGAGCTGCTCATGGCCAGGATGTGGTTGAGCATATCAATGTGCTTCAAATATTCATCATAAGGATCAGGTATAATTGAGCCCATGACTGCTAGTGGCTCTTCTCAACAGGTGAACTCCTCTTCCTGTTCAATCATAGATACTCCTTCTTCTATGTTTTTAAAATCATGGCCATTCCAGCTGCACTCAAAGGCACTGTGCACTTCAGGGTACAAGCCTCTCAATACTTGTTTAATACATCAGGTGATATTGAAAGCAATTCCTCCATTGACAATGTCACAGCTGATGACTTCATCAACTGCTTGAAGACTGTATTTGTGAGCTCTGGCTGGTAGACTGGTGGTGCTTACGATAGGCTGCATCTTGTGCTCCTGGTTTCACTTGACCAAAATTGTGTGTGTTGAGTGAAATGTAAAGCACATCTTATGCTGATTCCAATGGATGCTCTGGCACAGTATCTGCAACTGCTGGAGTAGATGCACTAGGCATGCTCTCAGCAGCCTTCTCTGGCTTCAACTGAGGCTTCTGTGACTCAAATGTTTTCTCAGACTGTGCTGGCTTCATGGCTGATCCTGCTGATCATTTAGGTGAAATGTGAACTCCATCGAAGGCTGGCCTCAGCCCTCAATCACTTGAGGTTATACAATTTGCACTCTAATGCCTCAATCCTATCCTCTGCTTCTAGTGAAAATGAACTGGCTTTGTCTGGTGGGACCTCAAATAGGTTTACTGCTGAGACTGATGCTATGACCGAAGTCTGGTTGCATCTATGCCACTTGTAAATGTGATCGCAAATTGTGATACCTGAAATGTTATGCAGTTTGAGCATTCTGTTGGATAGGACTACTTTTCCAGCTGTGTTTCACATACACTTATCACTTTTTATGTTCTCCTCAACATGTTTGCATGTTCCAATCATGGCTCTGGCTTCTCTGCAGTAGTGACAAAATTTGCTCACATTTTCATTTGCAATGGGTGGCTTGCTCGCACTCACTGCCTGACCACCATTCTGCTTTACAACTCCTCCAGTCACAGCTGCCATAAGCATCTGTACTGACTTGATTTAACTTTCTATGAGCAGGAAAATATCCTCAGCCTTGATCATAGGAGTGCTGCTAGTTGCAGTCATTGTGGTCATCTTTATAGTCAGTTGCCCCATGCTAATGCCATGCAACATGAACTTTGCTGCCTCATAGACATCATTTACTGGATAGGGGTCATCTGGATAGTAATTCAGCTGTTTTAACTGTAGGTCTGTGAAATCTGATTTCACAACTCTGGCTGGAACCCTCAGACAAGTGAGTGTTTATGTTCCAACTCAGATATGCAGTTCTTTCCAATGAGAAAGAAGATTATGGCCAGAAACTTCTGATGGTAGTTTCCTAGCTCCATGATTATCTGAATTCTGAGTCAGGCATGCTCTCCAACTAAGAGATCCATATCTCTAACCTCCCATTTCTGCTCAGTGTCTGCTCTAGGATACAGCTCCTGAATAGCTTGTCTCAAGTTGAGATATGTCTTTGCCTGGTCAGAATATTCTGAAAGCGATTCAACAAGATCAGCAATGTCTATATTGAAATAGCATTTCACTTGTAGCTTCTTCTCCACTTCATTTGTTACCTGGAAATGTGTAAGAGGATCTCGAAATCATTGAAGAATCAGAAAAGGATTCTTGGCTAATTGAGATTTAAGGTGAGTGCTGGTCGATCCCCTCAGAACAGCATCTGGTTTGTTATGACTAATTCCATGATGACTGTGCATATGATAGTAAGCAGATTAAGTGTTTAAGCTGATGTCTGGGCTGAATTCAAAGTTGTTTAACTGCAAGAGCAGCTTCTAGCTCATCTAGAAGGGTTTTAAGTGAGATTCCTTGTGATGAAGCATCAGAGATGTGTTCTGACTAAGTTTTTACTGTCGAAGACTCTGAAGATACTGTCAAAGACTCTGAAGAATGGTGCAAGAGTGGAGTAAGTGAACTGAGTGATAAATAGGCAGCTGAAGCTGGTGATCGAGGTCACAAAGCTGAAGAATATGTTTCAAATGTCAGAGGTGCTGGAAATTGGCTAAGTGGGGTCAGCCTTCTTCTGCTTGCTCAAATCTGAGCCTCTAAAACTCGTGAAGTTACCTGAGTCACTGATTGAGTGATGAAAAGACCTCCTCTTCTATTGTTTCACCTATTGTTGTGAGTCTGATCTGTTTCAAGGAGATACTGAACTCCCTCTTCAGTTTTCAATCATAATGCAGATGATTCATGCTGTGAAAATTTAAATTCTCTTTCATCTGTCATGGTGGGCTCTAGAAATGATATGCTCAACCATGTCCTGGCCATGAGTAACCTCCTATCCAAGTGTAAGGTGGGCCAGAGTGGTCACAGGAGCTTCAAATGATAATGCAAATGATGGGTGGCTGCAACTTGTTCAGCTTTTGGCTCAAAACAGATCAGTGAGTAGTGGGTGTGACTAGGGTAGCACCTTCAACTCTGACTAAGTTGAAAGCTAGATGAATGGATGTGTGTGTATGTGTGAAAATCAACAACTTGATTGGTGTGTCACAGTATTAGGTGGCACCTTTCTTTTTGCACCATTAAAGTCATCATTCGGCAACCACAAGTGGTTATTCGGACACCAACCTTCATATTGGTTTCACAAAGTGGATACTTGGACAAACAGCACAATACTGCCACATACATTGTGGATATGACTGTGTCTACCACATGACCATCAAGCGCCCATGATTCAGCCACCCAGTCATGTGACACTGGCCACTTACCCTATCCAGAAGTTATCAGGTGTTGATCACGTGACACTGGGCCACTTGCTCAGAATGGAACTCTTTGGCCCACAATAGGCTTACCTGTGCTCATTGGACCATCAAGCTAGCAAGCACCCAATTCACTGCCAAATAGTAGTACCAGCATTAGAATATGTGCTATGGCAGAACCCCCATTGGCCACTCAATAAGTGGCACCACTTCAGCCACTCACATAGTGGCACCACTTTTCAGCAATTATCTCATTGGATGGACCACGGCCATTTCTAGATAGTTGTCATGGCGAAGTCCAGAACCATTACTGGTTCTGACAATATGTTCACATGTAGGTATCTAAGGTCTCACAGTAGCACAGTGCCAGGGGCCCTGCCCTATATGTATATAAGTACCCATGAGGAAGCTGGATATCCCCAGTTTCATTCATCTATTTCATGCAGCCTAAGAAGCCTTCACCCCCTCTTTGTGTGACATAAGGCTATGGGCCCTTTGAGCCCCTTTTTGTAGGCTGCATGTCACTGCATGCCTTTTTGACCTAGCCCCCTTGTGGCAGGTCCTTACTTTGGTTTTTGTGCAGGTCACTGAGCGCGGCTAGCACCTTGCAGCCATTTCCTTGCCTTTTGGCAGAATCTATAATGCACTGTGACATGGTGAAAGCTGAGGCATCTGAGGGCTTTGATTACAATGATGACTTGCTATGCTTGAAAGACAGTTCGGGCACCTCAATGAACTCCTAGGTGGCTACTGAGCAGGCCCACGTGCTCTCTACAACTTCTGAGCACTTGCAAAGAAGCTCCAAGTGCTTCCTGCTATCTCTGAGCATCTACTGATTACTCCTCAGCACTATGGGCTAGGTTTGGGCACTGATAAGGCTGCAGTGTCTGATGAAAATGAAATCCTGATTCTGGAGCTTGTGATACATGATGTGAGATACAGAATGTGGTAACATGACTTACAGTATCTGAGTGCTTCTCGAGTTGAGCTAGAGGTCACTATCAAGAGTGCTGCCCTCCCAATATCAAGAGCTCTAGAGACGTAGTGCATAATCATAGCTGTCTTAGACATAGTCATGCACATTATCCTAGCAAGAAGAAAATGTAGAGATGAAATCTGATGAGTAGGAAGTTCTCTTCTTTTAGTTCTATATACAGATTGAATTATATAGTAGTCGAAACTGCATCTTTGAGGGTGGTAGAATGAGTTTCTGATCATAGAATATGTTTCTGATCTACTGAAACATGTTGCAGACACTATCTGCTCCCTCTCCATCCTCTACAGTTGAAGAACTGGAAGTCAAAATACTGCCAGGGTCCATTGGCCCACAGCCCTATGCTTCGCTCACTTAGTGTGCTCTTTCATTTTCATATTGTCAAACTCATCCTCTTCTGTTCTCATGCTGCATCTCACAATCAGTAACACTGTCTATCAGCCCTCATATCATTTTCATGCCTCATGTGCTGCATTCTGACCCCTTTACGCTGTCTGCAGACTCTTCTTTGTCCATTCTAGACTCCTCCAGATCATCGTGACTCATTATCTGATAGCATGAAGGCTGGGCACATTTGCTGCCATTTTTCAATTGCAGAATACCTCAGTGTGTATCAGTAGTGAATCGAGCAGTATCGCTCATGATGCCTGCTTCGAGGAACGAAGTTAAGACCAGGAGGCACATCTCACTGTCCTGTGTGGTGTGACCACATCCCTATCATATAAGACAATGCCCTGCACTTGGAGAAGAACACGCCAAGTCATAGCATGGCTGTGAACCCCGTGCCAGTTCACACAGTGAAAACATCAACTGCACTGCAGGACTTTTCTTAAGATTTTGAGATCTTGGCAGATTTAGGTATTGAGCATTTGCACATCATCAGGATGTGGCCTCCCATCAGATTGGTCCCCATCATCCAGAGGAGCCTGTACAATGATCAGCATCAAAAATCTCAAACTGTTTCAACATTTATAACACTAAAAAATGCAAACATTTCGCTGACAGCAGGATTTGAACCTACGCGGGAATTCCCAAGTGATAGGTTTGAATTTAATTCAAATCACTCGCCTTAACGACTCGGCCATATCAGCTTTAGCAATAGTCTAAAGCTATCAAACATGTTAATCTGGCATGATCACCGGCGGTAACTATTAATCTAACATGAGTATCAGTTGGGATAACTAATTTATTATCGACATCCAATAATCTGAATTGACCTAATAATGTTGACACATAAATCATCTACGCACCACAGCTACATTACTAAATTAAACAATAAATAATAAATAATCACAGGGGCGTGAATTCCTTTTCGGTCCAAAAGTCGCGTCGGAGTTGCCCCAGCCAATGGGATGTTTGCCTTTGTCTTTGTAGTCACTGAGCGCTTCCCCCATCGCCATCGCCAGCGACTCGTCTTCATTCTGGCCGCTAACCTTGTGGCTTGTTGCGGTTCCTCCAATTGCAATGGATTCATTGATTCCGTTCACAACGTCAGGATCCCTAGTGGATTGCGTCGACAGTACGTTTGTCTCAAGTAGACTCGAGGCCAGCTCCCCATCCTGAGTTCGTGATCCCACTCCTTGGTCCATGTGGTATTGGCGTGGGTTAGGGAAGATGCTAGTGGTGCTCAGAGATGGTAGGAAACTTCAGGGCGTTTTGCGCTCATACGACCAATTTGGTGCGTAAATCGCGCTTGCTATGGGATTCAATACCTCTGGAACCTCATTGAATATAGCCAACCTTGTGCTGGAGGACACAATGGAGCGAATATACTGCGAAGACGTCTTCGCCGAAGTATGGAGAGGACTGTTCCTTATTCGTGGCGAGAATGTTGTGTTGCTGGGTGAGGTCGTACGTATATGCATGACGATTGGCAAGACATCTCTTCATCCCTCTGATCGCAGGACCTGGATCAAGAAGACGACGTGCCGCTGCGGCAGGTAGCATGGGAAGAGCTGGAGCCTTACCACAGACAAGAAGTTGCGGCCAAAAAGAAGCGAGAAGAACTCAAGGCTCAGGTCTTGTTTGAGCAGAAAGGCTTCTGCAAGGAGGGCGGTGAAGGAGACGGATACTGAGTATCCGAGTAACATATCTCCAGACCTTTCTCGTACTCTTACAGAGATGGGCTCAATGTTGGCAGATTCATTACGCCAGAGCCATCTTCATTTTCGTATTGCGCTGCCTTTCCCTCCATAATATTAATTCTGGCTACAGTAACAGAGCGCACATTGAATCATCATCTGTACATCTTTAAGCTGACTTGATGGTACACGAACAATGATGCATGCACAAGGGAATCAGACGCAGGCAGCAAGACGGTAGCTTAATGTTTCTTTTTCTTGCCCTTCTTGACAGCATCGCCATTTGTCTGCACTTGAGGATGCCCATTGACGGTGGCCGCACCGTTCAGAGGCTGCAAAGGAGTCGTGGGAGAAGCCATCTGGGCTCCTCGCGCCCCTACGTCCATACCATCTTCTATCTTCTTCCGTATCTCACGTTCTTCAGCCGTGAGCCTTGATAGCGCTTTCTCCTGGACCTCACGTTCATATTCAATCTCAGCGAGCCGCATTTTTTGCCATCTGGTGGATGTGAGTCCTGATCAATGCTCGTCAGCACGAAAGAAATAGCCCACCCTGCGTGTCGATCGCACTTCTTCTTCCCCTTACACCACCATTCTCCGTGCTCTGCTTGCATATTGTCATGGGCTATTGCATCTGCGTCATCTTCATCGGCCCTCCGAACAGCTTCTTTGTAACTGTCCAAGGCATCAGCTCCAAACTCGGCATACTCTTCCTCGTCGAAACAAAGACGCTGATCCCAGCCACATTCGTCTAGACCGTCTGCGCGCTCGCTTGCCAATCGTACCAACTTCTCTCGCCATAGCACCACTTCCATGTCCTTCTTCAGCTCATCCCGCCTCTTGGCAATCTTATGCAATTGACCATGAAGACGGGCGATTTCACGTTCGCCCTTCATGACAGAAGCTTGCACGACTTCCAACGAAAGATCCTGGTCCCTCGGGCTCTTGTCTTGCCCTCTACGGTCTGGCTTCGTCCTGGCACATGTGTCATCTAGGACGCGCACCACAACACCCTCGCGCTTTTGCGACTCCTTTACGCTCTCCCACAATCTGTGTTTATCCCCTTGCCAGCCATTCATACGAGACTGCATACACAGAATGCCGCATTCATCGGAACAGAATTTAGAGAATATGCCCCGGGCGGGCTTATGGCATGCACTTGCGGAGGTCGGATCCGGATGCTCAAGGCCGTACAAGCAACGACGCTTGTAGGTCGTTTTGAGATTCAGGCCAGGGTTGTCTGTTATGCGGTAATTTCGTTAGCTCACAGACCTGGGAGCAGGAGCACTCTCACGAACTTTCCACGCAAATGGGGCAAATGAATTGGTCAACGAGGTCTACTTCCAGGTCAGGCATGTTGACACACTGGGTGTGATACCATTCATCGCATCTGCATAAACGATATACGCTGAGCACAGTGAAGCCCATGAAGATACGTGAGCACGTACCTATCACACGCAATCATGACCCTGTCTTCGTCATAGCCGGTTTTACAGATACAATACAGCTTATCGTCCCGCTCTGAGTCCTTCTCTTCTACTTCATTTGACTGGCCCTTATTGTCGGTGTCGGGTCCCACAGAGCCACCTGGCATGATCGACGTGGATCGCGAGCGAGACGGCCCCGCAGCATAAGAACCAGTCCGCTTGACCCCTGCATTACTTGGACCTGGAGTCTTCTTGCTCTTCAACGAGGTTGTGGACACCGACGGAGCGAGATACCCAGGTACAGCAGTCCCCACAGCATCTTTATTGTTCTTTGGCTTTGCCTTGGTCGTCGACTTTTCCTTCGACTTCGGTGGTGCCTTGGACTTCGGCGCAGGCTGAGGAAGATGTAAGCCAACATAAAGTCTGCATTCGATGGCCATAAGCATACGGTCTCACCTTCAGTAAAGCATCCTTCTTCTTGTGGGTTGGGGCCGCACTCATGCTTTCGAAAGTACCTTTCGATTCGTCTTTGCTTGGCGATGCAGGAGGCGGCATAGAATCGCGATCATCGGCAGAAAGCCCGTCAGGAAACAAGCGGTCTGGATATGCGACGATCACCGCACTGCTCGAATGTGAGGACTTCGACCGCTTATAAATCTGTTGAGAGCGTTTGTGACGCGACGAGTACGATTCATGTGGCTGGTCGTCCAGAAGACTCAGAAGCTCATTATCGACATCGATGTCCATCAGATCATCCATCTCTTTGGCATGAGCGGAGGAGACACTGGCAGCAACATCGAACTCCATGTCAACATCGCGCGCCACATCATTCCTACTTGGCTGATGCGAATGAATGATTTCATCTAACTCCTCCTCAAGGAGAGCCGAGGGTGTCGGTGTCCTAGTTGGGTTCCTCATTGGTTTATCGGGGGAACGAGACGCATCCCTTCCTGAGCTATGACGCATCGCAAGCTCATCCATTGCACCGCTGGCGCCATGCGAAGAATGTAACTGAGATGTCTGTTCGTCAGTGCGAGTGACTTGCGCGGTCGTTCCTGAAGGTGATGCAGCGGAATACTGCTCGAGGAGCCAATCATGGGGATCCTCCTCACGGGATGCGTTCTCCTCATGAACGGTGACGCGCTTCCCATGATCCTTCGATGCGGAATGCGCAGCCGTCCTTGGTGGCGGCCTCTCACGTCTCTTCTTTTCTTTCTTCTCTTGAGCCTCATGACTACCAGTGACATTGTTATCACGCCCACCGTCCGACGGTAAAGGAATTGCCGCCTGATGTGGATGTTCCTCACCTACGGATGGGTCGTCCACAAACGTCGCGCGACCCGTTGAAGTCTCGGTCACGAGATGGCCACCGAGTCGACCACTGTGAATGCCAGTATTCTGCTTCAGAGGTCCTCCTGCACTGCGCAGGGCACTGGGAGACGAGACGGGGAGTGGGTTGTCCATCAAAGGGACAACAGGTTCGCAAAGCACAACCGGTGATAGTTCTACAGCAGAAGAGCGGGGACTGTATGCGCCAGACTTTCTATGTTTCTTCCGAGGGGGCTCCCCGTCCGTACAAGGAATGTCAGAAGTGGATGACAATTCCTCTGTTGTGACGCTTAAGCTGTGTCCGCACAGGTCAAGAGCCTCACGCGAGGAAGTTGGCGATGATGACTTGAGTTCTGGCTGCGGGATGACTGGAGATTGTGTCACGGTCCGCGCGGACACTGGACTCCTGCTTATGACTGGGCTGATTCGTCCTCCGACCTGATTCGAGCTCGTTGCTTCTCCGCTCAACCTGCTGCGTTCTTCAGTTGCAACCTGCGCGAGTGCCTCCAATCCAGCCAAACCCTCTCCCGACCGTGTCGTCGGCGACGCAGCTGTCGCTACCTTCGGTGTTGAGGCCAGCGCAGTGCGTACACCAAAGCTTTGATCCACGAGCTGAGGAATCATTTGGTGGGTGGAATGTGTCTGAAGCGTCCTAACTGGTTCTAGTTGCTGACTTGAAAAATGGCTTGGGGACATACCGGGGCCTGTAAGCACGGGACTGCGGATGGAAGACGACCCGGACTGATGGTGTGATGTAACGCCAGCGTATATGGAGTGTGTCTGGCCTACGGGCTGGAAGTAGTTGACAGGTGAAGCGCGAACAGAGAGCACAGGGGAATGTGAGCTCTGGCGCTGAGGCAGAGGCAGACTATACGAAGACGGCGAGGAGTGCGAGGGAGAGTGCGACGCTCGCAGGTAAGGACTTGGCTTTGCGTAGGAGTGAGGATGGGACAGTGAATCCGACTGTGTACTCCGGGAAGATGACGGTCGTGCGGAAGGATGCGAGTTGCCGTGTGAAGCACTTTTCGCAAAGAGGTCATGGGACAACTCGGGTGGATGACCGGCGAAGTCATGGCTCGACTCCTCGGCCAGCGGGTGGGGTCCCCGGCTATGATAGCTTGAAAGCTCGTAGTGATGAGGTATAGGAGATGACCGCCTGACAGCATCTGTTGAGCCTTCGATGTGTTTAGGAACGTGAGGGTCGTGGTCCGTACGCGGTTGTAGTCGAGAAAGCCTCGCCTCGTCATCGGAAGGGGGAGTATGTCTCCTGAGTTGCACTGGTTGTAGTGACAAAGGGACGACGTCGCGGCTGGGGCTCTCATGACTAGCGATCGACGCAGAGGTAACATCCAACGTGCCCTTCGGGCGGTCACCAATCAACTCCTCAGCCGGAGTGACAGGCTGGAGACTGGACGGTGCCGAGGTATGTGAGGGTGAGAGTGGCGACGCAGAATGGCGTTGGGCATACCCGGACGGCGGAGGATAATTGGGCTGATCATCGGCGCATAGTAACGAAGAGATAGCAAGTCGTCGAGAGGCCATGGCAGAAGACGAGTGTAGAGGTGAGGAAAGGGGCGAGTGGAATGCAGAACGCGTCGAGGGTTCATCGACATCTGCCGTAGGTGGCACCCGCGGAGCACACGGTCACGTCCTTGTGGTCATGAGCACAAGCCACCATACTGTAGGTTCAGTCACGGTCACACCCACCCTTGAACTGGCCTTTCAGTTCAAATGTCACGCGTCACCGGCCGGTCTGAACTAAGGGTCGGTTCAAAGGTCACACCGTTCCGGACTCTTTTCTCCCGCACAATTAAGCGCCTGAAGTGAACTGAACTTTTGTCCCAGGTCACAGCGAGTTTTGAACTAGGTCCGGCCCAGTTCAAAGCGTCACGCGTCACATCCCATGAACCTATGGTCGAAAGGGTACAGTATTGTTCTGCGGTGGGCCTGCTTTCGAACGCACCCTTGTACAGTGGGCGCAGGAGGGCATTTGTGAAGGCTCATGCGTAGACGGCGTAGACGATGCCGGCTTCGGCTAGAAATCCTGCGTGCTCCCGGGGATACTCGGACGGTGTTGGACACTCAATTCAAAGGCCGTCTGCATGCATGCATTCACATCGCAAGGTATAACGAGTGCCAAAGAACTCGAAGCCGTGTGCGCGTACGATCAGGCGCGGCCTGTTTATTAGTTCAGATATCCGCGTACGTCCGGCTGATATGGACATATGACCGACAATCGTTCCAGATGAGAGAGAACCAGACGGGTTTGATTGACGCAAAATGAAAGAGAATGTACAACGAGACATTGCGACGCAACCCATACAGCGGCCACGAAGGGCCGACTGCTAAGACATGAGCCCCATCATTGAAGCACGAATGCGCCGCACCCAAGTCCCATCGTTCGCAACCATACGGTCTTCTTGATCTCCAGCCCTTTGAGACGGTCTCAAGGTCCTCGACTCACACCAGTCCAAGATGGCGGGCGAATCATCATCGAGATGCTTTTGAGGGCTGCAAAACATGTCATGAACGATGAGCACATCGCTACGTACGACGAACGAGACTCACCTGTGCTTTAAGCGTTAGGCGTACGCGTGTTCCAGGCGGGCGCTTTTGTACCTCCGAAGAACTGTACAGTGGCTTGCGAGGACCCCAGATGATGCATCGGGGTCCAACAATCTCGTTTGCAGGTCAAGCCTACCCTTTCACCAGCGCCCGCCGATCTGCTCGACAAGTCTGTGTGCCGACCAGGGAAGCTAACCACCTGTTTGACCGCAAAAAGGCCCCGCCCACAATGTCGGTGGCCAGCAAAAATCCTTTTGCCCTCCTGGAAGGTCAGTTTCATGTCGGTGGCTACCGCTCGCTTTGCAATTGACAACTATACTTTATCTGTTCTTCTTGTTGCACTGCCACTCGTTTGTTCAAACGCTACCGGACCGTTAACGCTTGCTCCAACACAGCAGACCAGGATAATTCACGGCCCTCCAGTCCCGTGAACACTCCTGCACCCCCTAAGGCCGCTCCCGCTCCTGCGGCCGCCGCTCGTGGTGCCCAGAGAGGCCGTGGAGGTCCTGCTTCGCGCGGTGGACGCTATTATCCGCGAGGTGGCAAGGCTGCTCCTCGCGAGGGCCAAGAGCAGACTCAGGAGGCTCCTGTTGAAGGGGAAACACCCAGGCGGAAGTGTCAGTATGCTTGGTCCATCCGTTCTGCGCGTCGTCTAATCGATTCATCATTCCATTGACGCGGAACTCTATGTGTCTACTCCGTGCTTGCCCTCGTTTGGCACGTATTAGTCGAGGGAGAAGGTCGTGGTCGCGGACGTGGGCGGGGTCGTGGGGATCGCGGCGCCCGAGGCGGCCGTGGACGTCAGTTCGACAAGCACAGCCAGACTGGCAAAATGTACGATGCTCTCGCCTTCATCCGTATGATGGATACCTGATATTACCAATCAGCGACACGGAGAAGCAAGTGCACCAGGGCTGGGGCGCTGACGAAGGCGAGGCCGAACTCAAGGTCGAGACTGCCGCGGAGACCGATGCCGCCGCAGAAGCTTTCAGCCCTCCTGCCGATGCTGATGCCTGGGCCGCTCCCACCAATGATAATTGGGGCGAGGCTCCCGCCGTCACTGAAGAGGTCGCTGCACCTGAACCAGAGAAAGCAGGCGAGGGTAGGAGAGGCCGCGACAGGGAGGTTGAAGAGGAGGACAACACCCTGACGCTGGACGAGTATCTCAGGCAGCAGAGGGAGAAGGAGCTGGATCTTGTCCCTAAGCTCGAGACTCGTAAGGCGAATGAAGGCGACGATTCGATCTGGAAGGATGCGGTCGTCGTCAACAAGAAGGACGAAGAGGAGAGCGCCTACTTCGTAGGCAAGGTGCGTAATCATTGTTCAAAACAGTGCAGACCGAAATTCTCAGTGATTATACCTTTGACAGTCCAAGGCTACTGGCCACAAGGCTCGTCCCAAGAAGGAGGAGAAGGTGTACCTCGAGATTGATGCTCGTTTTGAGCGTCCTGCCCGCGGCGGTCGTGGCCGCGGCGGCGATAGAGGTGACAGAGGCGACAGGGGTGGCCGTGGCCGTGGCCGTGGCGGACGAGGACGGGCGAACGGCAACGGGGCAGCTGCCGTCGTCGACGTCGATGACCAAGCAGCTTTCCCTTCCCTGGCTTGAATGATCTCGTTATCGACGGTCGATTCTCGTTTCGCGGTGATGAAATGGACCGTGATGTTCAACAGCCCAGCGCCAGCATCAAAATCGCAATGCAACGCAGATCATTGCGCGTCTCCATCCCTATCTTCTCGTCAGTTTGCGTACATCTCAGCACTTCGTTGCATCACTGTGTCGTGTATGTCCCTCTGTTTTGTCTCGTTTGCCTCCTGTATCTGTCCTTTGCTGCTGGTTGTGATTACTGACGTCGACATCCCCCAACGTATACGAAATCCATGACATGATCTTTAACTTACGTTTGTGGGTTATTGTACGTGACTGGCCGCCTTCAACATGTGCCCGAGCAATGTTAATGAGAGGTCTTATCAAACTCTCCAGAATTTGGTCTGAGTTCTGTGCCCTATGTCCGTTGATACCTATATCCGTTGATATCGGCGCACGCGCTTTGTACAAGTACCCGGAAACGCGGGTGGTCGCGCTCGCGTCTCTTTGAGTATAGCTTGCCTCTGATCAACCGTGGTCGTCATGATTGAGACGATATATATCGCCCGCCATGGTAGGACGATAAAACTGACCAACAAAGTGTTATCTTACTCAAACTAGGCATCGTCTAGGATTCCGGCTGAACTGGGTGACCAATGACTGGTGCGTTCGAGCTTTGCGACATCGCCCACACCGTATTGTACGAAGATCATTCTTGACAACATGCTCACGTTCATAGGGCGTCTGCAACAGGTGCAAGTGCCAGCTTCGCTGGAGAACCGACATGGTCACTGATATTTTCATGATACATGTAATGAGGCCTGCCCCGCGATCCGCCACTCGCTGCATACGGTTTGACGCAAGCCCATGAACTGGCTGATTTCTTCCTGTCGCTTCCTCCCGAAGAGCGGGCCACAGCCATTTTTTCGTCACCATATTGTAGGTCTCTTTTACATGTTTCACTACATTCAGAACTACACTGAAAACGCTCCGACAGATCGCTGTCTGCAAACTTGCCGCCCGACGTCGGTTGCTCTTGATGTGCCAATATACGTAGAACATGGTGCGTATTGTTAGTGTGGTGTTTGACGTCCTCCAGCTTTCCTTATATGTTCCACGACAAGGACTATCCGAGTGGTATTCCCCGGTTACTCCAGGTACTGGACTGCATCCACGTCCCGCCAACGCTGCAACTCTTCGAGGCCATTTTCCCAAAATTGACGACTCGTGGTCGTCAGTGTGGTACCCATCCAGGAAAGGGGAAGACGTGGAGCAGTGTCATGATCGCTGCAATGGTCTTCTTCAAGCCTTGATACCCGAGATTCAACGGAAGTTTGGGGGCAAGCATAAGCGAATCCTATTGATCAGCCACGCAGCGACAATCATCGCGCTCGCGAGGGAATTACTTGGTGACCGAAGCATGCCTCTGAGGGTGGGATGCTGCTCCTTGACCGAGGTCTGCTCGACCCAGAATGAACCACCCGTTGGGCACTGGAGACCCAAGCGGTTGGCCGACGGCAGTCACCTGAAAGAAGGTGCCTCTCGAGATTGGGGGTTTGAGGACATTGTGATTGCCGGTGGAAAGGTCGATTGACTCGCAAATTAATTCTTTGCGCGTTTCTCTGACAAGATACCTATAGGTCATCACCGATCCCGGGCAACCAGGATCTGAGCACGAATTCGACGAACCTGTAGGCCTCTGTCTTCCGGATGCGACGTCGAGAATGTAGAGCTCCTCTAACATGTGCTGGAGAGTGCATCCAACATAGATTATCATTCCTTCTCATTGCGCTGGCTAACAACACTGTTCGTACATACTCTAGAAGCATCCGGTCGCATACCCAAACAGCTAGAATGTGACGTATGCACTGGCGTAGCTGACGCTCGAGTCTTTGATTGTCAAACACTTGCTGCTCTGTTCGTACCTTACCCACTGGAGCTTCGGGACCTTGCCTTCCTTCTGCAGCGTTGTCAACGCTCCCAACAACACCCCGATCGGATGCCTTCCACAGATCGTGTTCTTCGTTCTAGCGAGATATTCGGCGAAATCATGGTGAGATTGTGATGCAGTGAACGGTGGTATTGTAAGGATCTCCATGGCTTCATGATCCAGAGCCGATGTTGACGCATGTATCGGATAAGTGGAGAGGGCGGGAGGAGAGGGCGATGCCTTGGATAGACGAATTGCGGGAACGGAACTAGGAGGAGGTTTCGGATAGTAATATGTGTACTGGAAACGGGTGCCCCTGCTTTGTATTCAACAAAACGGAACCAGAGTCATAGTGACATAACTCACCAGTGGCAGAAGTCGCTGGAAATGACACAGAATGTGTCCTCTCTCGCCAGATATGGGGCCAGAAGAGCACCAAACCTAGCTTCTGCGCCGTAGTTGATGGCACCAACCAATATTGGGACGATTACAATCTCCATTCTACCAAACCATCGCGTCAAATGCCATACCGGCCAGTCAATATGCGCCTCAGCACAGGCGAGCTTGGCACTCACCCTTCGAAGATCTTCCGGACGTACGGGAGATGCATCTCTATACTATGCTCATCTTCATCGGTCTGTATATCCATCACGGTAAACTGCCCAGAGTCGCGCAATTCCTTGATAACTGTGGCAAATGAGTTGCCTGAGCCCGAAAAGGCCCGGCGACAACTCACTGTCCTGATCTAGAGGCAAGGTACCCAAGGGAGTCTCATACTCCTTACACCCCGATAAAGCGCATCCGTCAAGATAGACGTGGTGCGAAGGTCCCAGGATGAATACGCGCTTGCTATCAACTCGTCAATGCGACATTGGCATGGGCATAGGTGGGAAGTGACGTACATTCCTGTCATATCAATGCTCTTATACGCCCACGCCGCTGCTTGACCAGAATACGAATATCCTGCATGACTACCGAGGAGAGGTTCAATATGTGCACAACCGTATTGCGATAGTAGACATACGGAGCGATGATCGCTTTGCAGCCCTTGATCGGAGGTATGTACTCCCTCTCAGGACTGCCTTGTACATTGCTCAAGTACTCGGATAGCTCAGATTCGAGTTTTCGCCCTGACGATCAGTTGAGCGCAGCGAGCAGTCTTCCTATTACCTTCGATCACACACCATTACCGACGTACCATGAGTCGGCGTGTGTAGCTCGTCTGCATGCCGGTCTTCACTCAGAGCGTCGTTACGTTGCATTCAAAGGATGCATACCTGACAGCCATAACAGCGGGGATGGATGATGGCGGTAGTATTATGAAGGAAGCAGATACGGACTCGCGCTCAGAAGAGGCCGCTACATACACGTGGTGACCGGAAGATGATCAGGCTAATCCTCAAGATCATTGAGATCTCAGATAACAACTACCCGTCCGACTGAGTCCACAGCAGGATGTCAGTGTCTAGGTGTGAAGAGACACATCTAATACTGTCGCCCTAAGCATACAGCTTATTGCCGTCGAATACGATAGAGAAATTACATGGCGAGAGACGTGCAAAAAAGTAAACGAAACAAATGCAGAACGACGGCCAACTACTCCTCTGACCGCAGACGAGCAGCAGGGTTCGTGACCTTCACACCCAAAGCCTTCGCCCTGATTAGAGAGATGGTCAATCGTGATACAAGCTGAGTTAATGATAGAGCGAACCTCTCGAGGATTGATGTACGGTTACGGCTACTGACGTTGTGAGCGATCTCAGCCGCGAAGCTTTTGTTGTGCATCAAAAGAAGGTCAACTTCTCGCACGTTGCTGACCAGGAACTTCTTCAGGCCGTTGGGCAGCAGGTGGCGAGTCTGTGAATTTTGTTTGAAGGCTGATTAGCTCGCTTTTAAAAGAGTAAAGCGCACCTTCTTGTTGCTACCGTAACCAATCTGCACAAAGATGATGAGATGGTGAATGGACAGATATGGCACCAAAACGCACCTTGGGCATGGGCAGCTGCCCCTTGAACCGACGCCGTACCCGATTGTCAATACCCTTCGGTTTCCGCCATGCCTCCTTCACGCTCTTGTAACGGTCCGACTGGTGGCGCCTGCAATACGTTATACGATCGATTTCACGATTCACTATCCGCGGGACAGAAAGGCGTACTTGAAAGGCTTCGTGCGCTTCTTGACAATGAGGACCTTGACCATGGCGGTCTACAAACTCGGAATTAGCGCCAGCCTCCAAGTGTCAAGCGAGCGTAGGCAGAAAGTGCAGGAGAGACCGGCTGGTGCAGGCACGGCAGTAGGTGTATCCAAGTATGGCCGAATCCATCCAACTGTGATTCCGGTTTTTCCGCGGCAATATGGACATCATTCTGCTCGTTGTGACGCAGGCTACAAGTATAACGCAGCTAGACGGTGTACTCACTAATCTGAGGGGCTTGAGGAGGGCGGCGAGATTCTGTGGTCTTCAGACGGGGTGCCCAGCAAATGCGCTTGTCGCCGTACGCCGAGATCACGTGATACAAAAGAAAGCTTCGGCCCGGTCAGACCACCTCGAGAAAAATGGAACGCTGCAGTATTATTCCATGAAGTTAGGTACCGTACGTAGCGGATGCTCTTAATAATAAGGTCTGCTCGTAACCAAGATGGCAAGGTGGATCTGGTGTCGCGGGCAAAGACGAATCGCGTGGCGAGACCGCGAGGGCATCGCGGACTAATCCGGCAGCTGTCTGGTCAATTTCGTAGCGGGACTCGTAGCGGCAGGGACCCATCCGCGATGGATCCAGTTTCAGGGCTACTCAGTATCCAAGGCGAATCAGGTAGCCGTGAACTCGGAGGCAGGGGAGCTGCCTGTATAGGCGATCACATGCAGATAACGAGTGATGTGCGAGGATGGAAGATCGCGGAAGCTGGTCTTGACCATGACAATGTATCCGGTCCGTGCTATGGACGAAAGCGACGAGGAGCGGGACTCGAGTGGCGACGAGGACATTCTCTGGGTGGCCCGCCGTCGGCAGTTCCGAGATGGGCCATTGCGCACGTGGACGATCCCTGCAAAGCCGACCTCCCGCACGGGTCGGTCTAGCTCAGCCCCACCAACATTTGCGCCCACTAAAGTTCCTCTGCCCGTCGACGCCGGGCCAGCTATCACTCATCACCGCACCGACATGCTTGCTACTGCTACCATTGATCAGAACCAGAATCTTGCCTTCGAAGACGATGACTGGGTTCCTCCATCTCCTCCGCAGAAACTCTATCGCGCCGCTTCTGTGGGAAACAGCTGGGGCGTAACTTCGTTCGGCCGTGGCTTCGACTGGGACGAGCACGACACCGACAAGCAATCCCCACCTACTTCCACAGTTGAGCGCAGCTCACGATCTCGTCCCGATCCCCCTGTTCCCAGCAGGGACGCTACCATCACTCCCCTGAGACATCGTCAAAGTCGCGCGAATGGTCACGCTGTGGGGAAAAATGGGCACGCATCCAACTCAGGGGCCTCCACGAGTGGCATGACAATCGACACGCTGCCGATACTATCTCCAAGTGCTGGGACATATACCGCCACCCCTTTGACCCACTCACCAGCGGCATCGCCGCCGCCATCTCCGCATCTCTTCCCCCGCACCGCATCTCCGCAGCCGCAACCTTCATCGCCAGCTTCTTCGTCTTTATATCGCGTTCCAAGTTCTCCTCGTCTCAACGGCCCGCCGCGGCCTCGCCGTCGCTCGTCACAACAACGTGTCTCACTCATCGCCGGCCGCGTTTCGATTGTTCCAGTGGAACCCCCATCTCCACCTCCTACCGCGCCGCAAACATTGGTTCGTACCAATAGCGCGGCAAGCTACCTCAGCGTAGCATCTAGTACGGGACCACCCACCCCGGACTCTGAAGTAGAGGCGCTCAGTGAGCGCAGCATTTCGGAGTTTGTCATCGAACGAGAGATTGGTCGTGGAGCGTATGGTCTCGTGAAAAGGGCGCGAGAGATGCACAGCAACGGCACACTAGGGGTAAGGCACCTTTAATTCGCATACTTGGCATGACTCATGAACGCCGTGCTGCTAATTTGCGAACAGCCACCGCTGGTGATCAAGCAGATCATCAAGTCGCGCATACTGGCGGATTGCTGGAAACGGCACCCCAAGTATGGAACGATCCCCATTGAGATCTACGTCATGTCTGCGATATCTAACACACACTACATCTTACCTCCTCGTCGACCCTGGGATCCCTCACGTTTATCTGATCAGCCCGATGACTGGTGGATAGAGGGCAAGGTGGTCAACGGGCACCCGAACATCTGCCCCCTGCTCGACTTTTTCGAGGATAATCACTACTATTACCTCGTGCTGCCCTCGACGACTCCAGAACCTAAGGAAGGAGAATCGCCACCGCCATCAGATCTGTTTGATCTCGTCGAGAGCTATCCACATGGTCTCCCTCCGAGCTCAATAAGGTCTTATCTCGGGCAGATCGCAGATGCCATGTGTTTCTTGCATGCGAAGGGGATTGGTAAGCCAAATACATTGTCTGGTTATCTCCTAGTTATTGACTAGCCCCCAGTACATCGTGATATCAAGGACGAGAATGTGGTTCTCGGGCCTGCAGGGAAATGCGTTTTGATTGACTTCGGAAGCTCCGGTCTCGTGAAGAAGGGCGGATGGGATACGTTCAGCGGCACGTAAGTGATCGTGGCTGTCGCATGTGCTTCAGTTCACTCAACCTTCCTTAGGCTGGATTACGCTGGCCCAGAGATTTTGAGGGGAGAGCGTTACTACGGCAAGGAGCAGGACGTGTGGGCTTTTGGCGTTGTGGCCTACGTCATGCTTGTGGGTGAATGTCCCTTCCAGACAGCCGGCGAGGCGCAAGAGGGGCTTCAGTCACCTTTTTCCAATGCAGCAATCGCACTGGATGAGAGGTGTGCGGATGGGAAGGAACACGATGGCAAAGAGCTGGACGGAGGAGGAGCGTTGGATGATGCTGCCGCGCTTGTCCGCGCTTGTCTGCAGGTGGAAGTCAGCGCACGGCCGACCTTCCAGACCATTTTGCAGAGCCGCTTCCTGAGTGGGCGAGGAGGCTGGGGAGCGGACGACTGATGGAGACGATAGTCGGGAAGACTGTCCTCATGGTACGGGCGTGCAATGCATTTCCCCAGGCGCCATCACAATCTGACCACGCTGTGCTCCTCGCAGGTCGTTATCGATGCCTCCTAGCGCTAGAAACAGTTCCTCTGATAGACCACTGCACTGTACAATCTGTCACTCTACTCACGCTTACCTTGTGTACCAACTCTTTATCGCATCTGCGCTATACAACGCAATTGTGTGCTATTTTCGAACCGTCTATCACTCACCACGTACTTACGCACCTGATACTTTTGTTCCAGCGTTCATCGCTCGCAGACATTCCAGGATGTACCACAACCTGCCACATCGTTCGCATTGAGTACGGCCATTGAAAATAATTTTCTGTATCTGTAGATGAGTTGGAACGGTGTAGAAGAATTGCACATGGAAATTCTAAGTGGCACGCGTAAGCAACGTCTAAAGACCGTGTCTGATTGGCTAGACAGGTGCCGTGACTGGGCCGGCCGGACCTCCGGCGTCATCGGAGCGGCCGGAGCTGAATCAGATCAGACATCGATCGCTAAATTTTTCGAGGCCTGCGGCTACATAAGCCACAACACCAGATCACTCCTGGTTTTCTCTTACCCTCATCTTCCCCTCGCCCTGCCTTTCCCGCTTTCCTACACTTTCGTTACGCTCCAAGTAAGTCGTCCATCCGTTTTGCTCATGTCGCATCTACAAGGGTCCTGTTTCTCCCTTGACCGCGAGGCGGATTCGTCTGCGTAGATCGCGATAAGGAAAAAAGCTGTATTGTTTTCGTGTCCCTCTCGCATACATGATTGGGTTCATTTTACGTGCTGTCCATGCTCTTTTTCTGCGCATATTGACGGATATCGCGTGTCACAGGCATCCAAAAATGGGAAAGGACAAGACCCACGTTAACGTCGTCGGTAAGTCGACTCTCTCCCCCCCATCGCGGGCCATCGGTGCAGTATCTGATCTTCAATAGTCATCGGCCACGTCGATTCCGGCAAGTCCACCACCACTGGCCATCTGATTTACAAGTGCGGTGGTATCGACAAGCGTACCATCGAGAAGTTCGAGAAGGAGGCCGCGGAGCTCGGCAAGGGTTCCTTCAAATATGGTGAGTGACAGGAGTGCAAGATATTCAAATCTGCATCTCTCATCGGTTGTTACTGTACAGCCTGGGTGCTCGACAAGCTCAAGGCTGAGCGTGAGCGTGGAATAACCATCGATATTGCCCTCTGGAAGTTCGAGACGCCCAAATTCATGGTCACCGTAAGTTTTTCTCTCCAGATCAGTGAAACGCGCTAGGCATTCAGCTCGTTTCCCTAGGTCATCGATGCCCCAGGGCACCGTGACTTCATCAAGAACATGATCACCGGTACCTCGCAGGCTGACTGTGCTATTCTTATCATTGCCGCTGGTACTGGTGAGTTCGAGGCCGGTATTTCCAAGGATGGCCAGACTCGCGAGCACGCTCTGCTTGCCTTCACCCTTGGTGTCAGGCAGCTCATCGTTGCCATCAACAAGATGGACACTACCAAAGTTTGTACTCTTCAGATTGTTCTCTGTCGCTCATACTGACCGAACCACTGCAGTGGAGCGAGGACCGTTTCAACGAAATCGTCAAGGAGACGTCCACCTTCATCAAGAAGGTGGGCTACAACCCGAAGGCGGTACCGTTCGTCCCCATCTCCGGCTGGCACGGTGACAACATGTTGGAGGAGTCCCCCAAGTATGTATTCGTTACTCGATTCTCTGAATCATATTGACAATCTTCAACCCGTTAGCATGCCATGGTACAAGGGTTGGACCAAGGAGACTAAGGCTGGTGTCGTCAAGGGAAAGACCCTCCTCGATGCCATTGACGCCATCGAGCCACCTGTTCGTCCTTCCGACAAGCCTCTCCGTCTTCCCCTCCAGGATGTCTACAAGATTGGTGGTATTGGCACGGTGCCTGTTGGTCGTGTCGAAACCGGTATCATCAAGGCTGGCATGATCGTCACCTTCGCTCCTTCGAACGTGACCACTGAAGTGAAGTCGGTCGAGATGCACCACGAGCAGCTCGAGCAGGGTACGCCGGGTGACAACGTCGGTTTCAACGTCAAGTGAGTAATTTATGATTTTTCAATTCGCATGAACGATCCTGAGCTCGCTGCGCAGGAACGTCTCGGTCAAGGATATTCGTCGTGGCAACGTCGCGTCCGACTCTAAGAACGACCCCGCGAAGGAGGCTGCTTCCTTCACTGCCCAGGTCATCATCCTCAATCACCCTGGTCAGATCGGTGCTGGCTACGCGCCCGTGCTCGATTGCCACACCGCGCACATTGCCTGCAAGTTTGCCGAACTCATCGAGAAGATCGACCGACGGACGGGTAAGTCGATCGAGGCGAGCCCCAAGTTCGTCAAGTCGGGTGATGCCTGCATTGCCAAGCTCGTGCCCAGCAAGCCGATGTGCGTGGAGTCGTACAACGAGTACCCCCCTCTCGGTCGTTTCGCTGTCCGTGACATGAGACAGACGGTGGCTGTCGGCATCATCAAGTCTGTTGACAAGACTGACAAGTCTGGTGGCAAGGGTGTGTATATGCGTCCATTTACGCGTTTGCTGGTCTAACACTACGTCTCTTACCTAGTGACGAAGTCTGCGGAGAAAGCGGGCAAGAAGAAGTAAACTGTTCAGAATGCGATTTCTTTTTCATTCGGTTTTTCTTCTCGTTTTCTCCATTCCTCTCTTTGCTTTGCATGGTCTCACTCATTGCTGCAAGCTGTGTTACGTACAATGTTGTATTCACGATGACGAAGACACCAGCGATGACCTCGTTGAATGTTCCGTAATGCTTTGCCCTGCGATGTTATCGCGAATGAGAAGTAACATCGTTTGTATCGATAGAATATTTGATGCGCTCTTTGGAGGAAAATTGACCTGATTCAACGTGAGAACATGAGACGAGCTCGACGGCATGGTACATTGTGGACAACAACATAAGAGATCACAATGGAATATCTAGCAGACGTGTTCGATGACAGCCCTACTGTCCACTTTTGGGCCAAGATCCCTCCCCACCGTCCGCTCAAAGACTTCCGTCATAAAGCCGAACAGGTTCCTTGTGAGCGCAGCATCCCATCGATCCTTGGAGGACTCGTCACGAATGAATGCATGCTGAGCTTGCACCTCGAGGAACTAGGCAGATGGACGATGGTGAGTTAGTACCTTGGTACGGATATCAGAGTGGGACGTACCGACGTAGTTACGTCGGCATCTTCGAGAGTCTTTCTAATGAGATCTCGTCCAACGCGCGGAACGTGTGTGTCCTGCAGAGAACAGAGCTTCAGTATCGCTTTAGCCATCAGGATGGAATGCAATGCGCACCTGCTTGCCAAATATCATCTGAGTCCAGGTCAGATTCAGTCGTGAGGCCTAGTAGCATGGGGAAGGGGAAGGCGCGATGACGTACTACAAGCTCGCCCTTTCCGGTCAGTTCGCCGTTGCGCACGCGCACGAGCGAATCGTCGTTCTCGCCCTTTCCGAGCGTTGCACCGTGAATGTCGGTGGCGAAGAAGCAGACGGCAGAGAGCACGCGGGGATCGAAGGCGGCCTGCGTGAGAAGCGGGAGGATCAGCGGGAGACGAGGTGTGAAAGTGAACGAGGAGCGCACTCGAAAGGCCTAAACAAAGGTTATAGTGAAGGTTTTGGGTACGAGTGCGCAAGACGCACGAGATGACCTCCGAGGCACATGCCGGTAGCTGGGGAAGGCGGACATTAATGTCTATCATCCGCAAAAAAAGACGATTCCCAACCTGCTATCCGTCCAGTGCAGTTGGGCAGAGAGCATAGAAGGTCGATTGAGACGGTAGCATCCTACAGCGAGGGATTGCAAGAGAGATGTCCAGCATATTCGGAGCAGCGCAGCAATGCTGGGCCGAACAGGCCGCCGTACCTCGTCATATGCAGCCAGCTCCTTCTCGACCTGGACGCACGTCAGTGGAGATCGATGCACGTTGAAATACTACGAGCCACACCTTGTATTTGTTGCCTCTATCCGTTCCTGGCAAATCTCATGATGAGGAAACAGGACGAAGGAACGAGCAATCAAGGCCAACCCTCGGTATCATAGGGAATCGGCTCAGGGCCCTCGAACTCATGAAAGCTAGACGGGCAGGCTGTATAGATGAGCATGCGTTCGTGAGACAGTAGTCATCACATGGAATGAATGTACTCACCAACGACGTATCCCTGGCTTGCAATCTGGCCTGCGAACCGCTCTACAGGTCCAGTCACTTGGTAGATCTCACTGAAACACGACGGCTGCTCCATTACGCGCGACGACTTGTCATGACGCGCATACGAACCTGAAGCATACAACCCCTAGGACAGCATTAGCGCATCCGCGTCCCAAGAATGAAATCGACCGGTCGAGCTACCTGGAAACTTGGCATGAGGATATGCCGGTACGTTGGGCGAGATCACGAAGATCCTGATATTGCCGCCCTTGGGGTCGACCTTGGAAGGAACGTCGTAGTACGTCTTCTTGATGAGCATCGCAGCAGTTGGGTGGGTGGGAGGACGTCGAGGAGTAAAGCGAGCTCGCTGAGAGACGGGCTATGGACCGTCGATCAGCACAGATCTCCATCTCAAAGCCAAACGAGCGCCCAGTGCACGAACGTGCGTCCGCCCTCCACCAACGGCACTCAAATTGCAATCCCCCATATGGGCTGTCCGCTCATCAACCTGGCTCTTTTCCAGACGGTCTCACTCCGTCGACATCTGCAGCGAGGATGGCGATGCCGGTGGCGAGGATACGTCCTTTCCAGCCCTCGGACGAGAAGCTCGTCCATTTCATGATCGGTAAAGCCAACATGGATGCACTTGCGGTCGCGAATCGACAAGGTGCGTGAATACAACACATTTTCATGATCGCCCTGTCTTACGCGCACTTGCAGCGTACTTCCATCCATTGATCCTTGCCCTATGGGTCGGCCTGTCTGCCACGTTTGTTCAGGTCATGGGCTGGTGGCCCGATGCCGAGCGTGGTTCGTTAGGTTGGGTCAGACCCATACCGGCGTTTGCATGCATTGCCGTGCCATTGATGTTCCTATGTGACTGGTGAGTCTCTGAACTCCTGGTCGGCATCGATTTGACTGAATGGGTGACCATTTGTACAGGTTCAATCGCTCAACGTTTGAGGATCAGACGCAAGACATCCTGCACAGACCAGACGTAGCTGACATCGCTTCGTACTATTTGCGTTCCCCATCATCCGGGTTCTGGCTGCTCGAATATGGGGACAACTTCGTAGGCCTCATCGCCGTGGACGCCTCCCCCGACTCTACTTCCAACAAAACCCTCTCGGAATTGGCCTCCTCTAGGCAGAAAAACCAGAAGATAGACTTGAAAAAGGGTACATCAGAGACCGCCGCTATCCGTCATTTCTATGTCGAAGAGCAGTATAGACGAGCGGGCATGCAGCACGACTTGCTCGCGCATGCTGTCAAACACGTATTCAGCTCAAGTCAAAAAGTCAAGACTATATCTGCTGTTGACTCTCCGTTGAAGCCATATGTAGGAGATGCACTACGACAACAAGGCTTTGAACTCGAGCGGAAGACGGAGAAAGTGGGCATTCTGAGATGGCAGAATACGGTTCGAGTACTGAGTAGGGAGCACTGGCGAGTTCCACAGGAATAGGCTACACATACTACTCGTGTACTGTCCAAGGCACCTGCGGCTTGTCTGAATAGCGTTTATTGACGCACGCATTTAGTCGACTAATCAATATATTCCATTCGGACTACTATTACATGCAATTCTCATTGCAGGTGATAATGCACCTTGGTGTCATCTTTCTCGTGACCTTACGCACGGAAGAACTTCTCAGTACTCTCCGCAACTTGCAGCCAATGCTCCTCTCGGACGGGCACATCGTGTCCTCCACCGCTAATGCTGACCAACTGAGCGGTTGGGATACGCTTCTGAATTTCGATGGAATCCGCGTAGCGAACCAACGGATCGTCCGTGCCCTGGAGGATGGCATTTCAGCGTCACGGACCGTGGAATTAAAGCGAAGGGTGCACACATGTATGAGAAGCACCTGAACTTGCTCTCCAGAAACAACGCGTGTATTGCCCAGCTTGTCAAATGCCCACAGGAGTTCGTGAATGGGTCCTTCACGGAGACAAGAAGACACGGCGTTGGAATAGCCAGGGAGCAACTCCTTATGGAGATTGATGAGCTGTATATGCAACATTCAGACAATGCAATAGCAGCAGCGTTAAGACGTGATGAACACCAACCTCTGCATACTGGCTGATTGGAATCACGGCTGGCTGGAGCAAAACTTAGTGCTTGGCGGCCACGAGCAAGCTATATATTGCGACTCGCCTTGTCCTGTGGCGGTTCATCGTCTCTCTGGATAGTCGAACGTGAGCAAGGAGACCCAAACGGATGAAAACTATTCATTCACATTATGTACACCGGCAGAAGCGATCAAGACGATATTTCCGGAAACAAGATGAGGGAGGGTCGCAGTGAACGCGGCTGTGATTCCGCCACCCTACATTGGCAATGGATCGTCGTTGAGCCGCAGCTTCGTGAGAGCAGAGAGCCTCCTACCATGGAGAATCCGATGATGTGCGCGCTTTCCCATCGCAAGTACTGCATGAGCAAAGCGAGCTGGACGACGAAGATATTCGTGGTATAGGGCGTCTTGGGCGCCTCGCTGTATCCTCTGCCATACAAGTCTATGGCGCGCCGCATGAGCTCGTGGGACCAGCTTGACAAGGATAGCTTGCGCAACAACCGTATAGCAACACTCTGTAGCCTTTTGAGGCCAGATAAGGCCCCAAGCGGGAGTAGGTGACGCTGGGCGTCGCGAGACCGTGGACGAGGGCCACCTTGTGGGAGCATATAAGCACAGATAGAAAGCAATAATGCTCGTCGGGCATCATTCACCTTTGTTCCATCTTCAGGTCCGAGCAAGTAGTACCGTGTTCGACCGTAAGGCAGCTGCACATATCCACCTAACGTGAGGCATCAACACACATATGCGCTTGATGTTCAGCGTGCAACGCTGCCATTGGGATAGTAGTCTTCCGGGTAGATGGTCCGTATGCGAGAGGATACCGGCAGCGCCTCCATCGAGTGATCGACGGGGAACGGGACCTGCGATCGTGTTAAGGTTCAATAGATTCAAGATGACGGAACGGATGATTTGCTCAGCGCTCACGAAGGACAGAGCAGCCATCTCTATTGCGCGTCGCTAGAAAACAGCACGGAGGCAGCGGTGGGAGGAGGCCAAGGGAGCCTTGCTGACCCTTGAGAACCTCATCGTGCATTTGTGAGCGAGCGGCACTGAGTGGCCAAAATGGCGCCTCTTCTCTTGTCCACTCTCACGAGCTCGTCCCGGGGTCAGCAGCCCCTTCTACTCGTACAATCGTCCACAGCTCAGTCATGTCTGCCTGTCGTGCAGTACGTTGTTCGCCAGGCTGACAGTAATCCCATCGCCGGGTCAATCTTGCTCTTTTGTCTCCTGTACGCGCCCTCCGCCTTCGTGAAAGACACGCCGGAAAATGTCCGTGTGTTTGACTGGACGCACAATGTCCCAGGATATGCCGAGGACGCACTCGATGTAAAGGAGGAGATGTTGAGGACCGTGCGCGATGGTGTGTGTTAAGACGTGCGAAGCAAGGATGAAGCTGACGGCGTGGGCAGCACCGCCAGGACCGTTGACCGCCGTGATCGACTCAGTCGACACGCTTCTCTCTGATCTGGGCTCGTTGGCAAGGACGGAACGTTTCCTATCAGAGCTTCTCTCCGCGATTCGTGCAAGACCGAGTAAGTGCATTGTAATGATCTCTTGCAAGCCATACTCAACCCGCTGCACAGGTCCATCTCGTCTCGTCCTCCATGTTGTCGCCCCCTCCCGCATCATACCCGCTCTCATGCATACCAGGCTCTCTCCGATACTCCTCCACATCATAGCACATCCCACCGCGTTGATCTTGCATCTCGCCACAGCGTATCTGACGATGCCGCCGCCTCTCTCACCGCCCGAGAAATTCTGGAGCGTATTCCTCCCAATTGCAGAGCGACACTACGAGTCGGAGAAGCTCGTGTTCGGCCCAGGTGGCGAGGGCTCCGGCGGGAGGGAGTTCGTGGTGGAAGTGCTCGTTCGCGGCGCGGATGGACCGGGGAGGAGACGAGGTGTGGAACGAGTCTTGGAGGGCTGGTCTGGGATCCCTGCATGCGGATCTCCGTGTGAGCTGAGCCAATTGGAGAGCCTCAAAGGCTTGTGGACACGGAAGGTGGTTGAAGAGGTGTGTTGTCGCTCGTCGCCATCAGCGCCTTCATGCAGAGTTCTGACTTGTTGATGCTGAAGAGTGGTCCAGATCCTACTAAGAATCTCTCTTTCAATCTCAACCTCACTATAGAACAACAACAGTCTCGTGCACAGGTTCCGTTGCCATATGCACACGAAGGTAATTATCTCCTCAATTTTGATCCGATTGTAGGACCATCCCGCTGATACGACAGCCACCATAGGCAAGCAGGCGCGAACGAGCGCTGCACCTGCCGCCATCCTGTACGACCCAGATTCCGCAGACGATATTGACGACGATGACCCGGACGAGGACCTGGACATTTGAGTATAGTGAGCAAGTGAGCAAGCGGTTTCCTAGATCCGTTTCGTAGTGCGTTCCTATGTAGTCGCTCGTATTGTGATCTTAGGTGGTCATTTATTGTTTGGAAAAGCTGCTGCATTCTGTGGCCACGCCACGATCATTGTCGGCGGTGATTATCTATAAGCGAAACTATGACTTATTGTGCTTATTGCGCTTTCTAGATTTCCTCAACATAGCGCATAATAGAGGCATTTCAGCTACGCTTGCACGCTTGATGCACTGCATGCGATTGTTGCTCTATGATATGATTGCTGATCTGAAACGTGCAATGTTATTGTTCTAGACAAGTATAAGAACAGTCTTCTCGGAACATCTTTCGGTCAACAGTTTACGCATTTTCCCATCCACTTGTTATATCGATCGTACCTCTCATACAACTACTGCACCACCATGCAGTCGAGTTCGAACGACAAGGCCAACGCTCCGCAGGCACCCGCGAAGGCCAGTGCGCCTCTTAATCAGCCGATGATGCCAAAGCGTAAGTGTTCGCCTTGCCACAGAGATTGCGGCACGCGCTGACTATTTTGCTCGTAGAACCATGGCCTCCTGTGCTGCTGGGACAGCCGGGCACATGGGATCCAAATGACGCGCGCATCCGATGCATATGGTACTCCAAAAAGAAACGACCGCCTCCTGATCCCAACGCATGGCCGCAGAATCCGAATGCTCTTCCGAGGGCAATAGGAGGACGTGACGTGCTTTGGGATGGCAAGCCTTATGTTCATCAGCTACCTACAAGTGATGACGCTGAATCTAGTAGCAAGGATGGAGGGAAGGCTAAGAGCTAAGTTGTGATCCGAGTTCGTGGTGCTGGTTATACGGTGTGGCGAAATATCCATCATGGGCGGGGCTATATTAGCGCGCTGTGATAATTGGACCTTTTCCCTTCATTGCATATGTAGATAGAATTATGCGGTCTTGTTTGGGGTATAGGGGGAGGTAGGACCGGCGAGCAGGCATGCTGTCCCATTGTGTATCTATCTGAGAAGCTCGCAATGACTGCTTTCGCGGAACGCAGAGACGCGATAACTTTGATGACAATAACCTTTTGGGCGCTAATGTGAGAGAGTATATATATGCTGAACTATGGTGCAAGCAGCAATGCGTGATGAGTATATCGGTTTATGCGGATGGTACTTAAGGAATTGTTTGTCGCGGTTGTGATCTGACTTTGATCTAAGATCTATTCCCGATCCTCGTTGCAGATCTGTATCTGAGATTGTCATCGTCCTGCCCACGTCCATGAGTTCGGACACCAGTTCTGTTCCAACCAGGTAGAGGACAATCTCTGTGGTATTCCTCGTGCCCGACATCTGTTCATTAGCGTGAGCGTGATCGATAGGCTCGCTGAAGAGCCCTACGCTTGAGGTTCGACTTGTGAAGTCGAGTTATCAAATGCTGTCGTGATTTCTACCTGTGTCGCGATGCATAAAACGAGTTCCAGAGAAACTGCGCTTCACGAGTGAGTGTGTTCAATACTCTCCCACGCAGAGCATGCGATCGAACCGGAAATGTTTACAGGTGCAGGCTTGTTTCCGATAATCGACGCTTGTACGACACTGCAGAAATTTGATCTCACCAGCTGTCGAGGTGTGAAAGTCGGAGAACGGGGGCGGTTCTTCGAGATGAGGTCAACAAAGCACATGTTGCTCTTCTTACTGAATTTCTACAGGTCTGGGAAGAGGAATGGCGCGATGAGCGTAGCCGCTGAACCTCCGAGCAACTAAATACCGGAGGGCCTCGCGACAAACACCGCCACAGCCGCGACCCGTCGATCCCCATTTTGCCCAAGAGGCATCAGGGTTCGACGCTGTCCTCCACTCTCGCAGGCCACGGCCTCGTGCGGGTGGGCGACTGGCACCGAGGCTCATGATCTTTCTCTATGATCCAGAGCGATTGCAAAGCGTTGTGAGAGACGGTGATTGCTCACAATGGCTTGATGAGGATCATTATCGCACATTACTGAATATTGTAATGGACCGGTTTTAAGAATACATTAATCATCAGTAATGGATGCACGAACGTTCCTTTGTGTTGGCACGGTGTAGCTCAGAGGGATAATGTATCTCTACTCAGCTCTATTCTCTCAGCAACTTGCATGCAAAACACACGATATTCAATTCCGGTTTAAGCAGACAACATTCTAACACCAACAACGGAGAAGGTATAGTATGCAAACGGTCAAACGCTCGACAATATGATGATAGACACGGCAACACACGATACTGATAAATATAAGCTGGCATCCTCGATACGGTCACCGCTTCCTCCCCGGATTTCTCATGCCACAATGCCGTTCAGGATCTCAGCCAACCCAGAGTCGGGATTGAGGATACCGAAGTGAGTGCCAGGCAACTCGTGTAGCTCGACATCCGACGTCCAGATCTCGAGGTCTAACAGTTTCGACGCGCCTTCCGCGTACGACTGGGCGGAGACACCTTGCTCGGCGCGAACGAGCACTGTCCGTTTGGACGGCCAGACCTCGGTGAACAGCGAACCGTCTGCCTCGCGCTTGTTCACATCCATGCTTGCACGGACACCCATAAGCACTTCAATTCATGTCAGCCATACGCGCTGTGCATTAGCAGCACGCGACATACCATGAGCGACGTAGGCCCTGCAGAAGCGTGCAACCCATTTAGGACCGGACCCGCCTGAGGACACCTTGCTGAAGTGATCCGAGAATTGGTACGTAATCTCGTTTGCACCGTCCAGAGAGCCACTTTGGGACATGTCGGCAATGACCTCCATGATCTGTTGATGAAAGAGGCACATTGGTCAAGGGCGAACAAATACAGTAAGGAAGATCACATACGTCTTCACGCAGCGTACCCTGGGCAATCCTATCCTTGGTGTAGACCTGGAAATTAGGCCTGTGGAAAAGCGTCGGAGTCCCGTCCAGCAAGACTAGCAGCTCAGTCTCTTCGCCCTCATCGAGTAGCATCTGCGCAATTCGGACCGCAAGACAGGTTCCTGCAACAGATCTGAGTGACGATGATGGTATACAATCGATCGCCTGCTTACCGAATGAGAAACCGCCAATACGGTACGGTCCATGCGGTTGCTTCTCCTGAATCTTAGAAAGGTAGAAGCGAGAAAGGCGATCAAGGGTACCCGTAATCGGAGCTTCGGGCGTATCTTGTACACCGTACACAGGGCAGTTCACCTTCTGGGCAACTTTCTGCAGCACCAGGACGCCACCACCAGCACCATGCAGGATGAAGAAAGGTCGTCCTTCATTCACGTTGTTGAGGCGCACGATGGTCTTGTCCATATCATTTTCGAGATTAGATTGGCCGGTGGCGTCAAACTTAGCATCTGAAGCTCCGGCATTTTGTGCCTCCGATGCAGATGCGAGGCGTTGTTCCTCTTGCATCGCCTGCAACTTCTCCACTGTCATATAATTTTAGTTCAGGATACGCTGCAGAGAAGCTTAATACTGACCAGTCATGTATGAGCTGAGCAGCTGAAGTTGAGTAACAGTAACATCGAAGTACTGTTTAAGGATGCCACTGAGACGGACGGAGGTCAACGAGTCAAGGCCGTAGCTTGAAAGAGGAATGTTCTCTTCAACGTCTTCAGTGTTCAAAGAGAGAACCATGGCACAAGCTGCACGGATCGTTTGCTCGTTCGATGCATTAGCAACAGAAACATCTGCGTTCTCCTTCACCAAGAGGTGACGCAACGATGCAAGATGATACTCAGGAATACCAACTATCAAAACTTGTCAGCGTGGTAATAACTTTATAATCCTACGAGGGCATACTCTCCACGACCTTCTTCCAATTCATCGAGGGAATGTACACTGCATTGGCTGCGCTGGTGTTCAACGTCCAGATTGCGTCGACACAATGCTCTGCAACAAGCATTCCAGACATTCCCAGGGCTTTATACTGTCCATAGACTTAGATGGCATTCGACAAAGACACTGGCAGAAAAGAACTCACCTTGTCAAGGGCGGCATTTCGGGCATTGCCAGGAGGCATACTTCGCACAAATACACCACCATCCGTCTGCCGTACATATGTGAATAAAAGCAGAATAAAGTATGAATAAGCCGCGTACGATCGGTGGAACTGTGATTGAAACGGTATTGGGAAGGTGAGCACCAATTTCTTCCATCTCCGTCTGTGCTGCCGCATAATTCGCCTGACCTGTGAGCCACATTGGGTCTCCGCGATGCATGATAGTAGTAATAACAATGAATACCTGGAGAACCGCTGACTGTGGCCATGGAACTGGTCAAGACGAGGAAGTCGAGAGTACTGGGATTGACGGCCTCAAGCAGCACCTTCAAGCCCTTCACCTTTACGTCGTACACTTGAGAGCGAACAATATCAGTCACGAAGCTCGCTGACACGATAAACGGCCATACCAGTCTTCCAGTCCTCCTCCGTGGTGAGATTGGTGAAAAGCTGATCATTAAGGCGGACGGCGACATAGAAAACCCCAGCGATCCTACGAGACGAGTTGGCGAAGACAGCCTTGGTCTTCTCCACATCGAGACAATCTACTGCGAGGATGTCTATCACCACGCCAGGGATATTTCGCAGGTATGTGATAATTTTCTTCTCGCGGATAAGGCGGCCGGCCTTGAAAGTCTTGATAATACGAGATCAGCTGAGCAAAGGTACAATGATATGCTATACTCACATTCTCGCCAGAACGTGATGTTAAAATAACATGTCTAGCTCCATTCTCTACAAGACAACGCGCGATATTGGCTCCAAGACCGCCGACGCCGCCGATCACGACATATGAAGCTCGAGGATCAAAAGCGGCCGTGCCCTTGATGATGCCACCACGCAAGATGGGAAGTTTCGGATTGAGATCTTGCAAATCCACCAATACAGCAGTATCAATGGTGGACTGAGACCGGATTTTTGCTTGAGCAACTGCGAGTTGACTCAGCTCGAAAATATGCACCGATGGTGCGATAAGGGAGCGGACAGGGGGCTGAATGGATTCTAGTGCAGACTCTGCAATGTCTTCTTCGTCAAGCAATGTTGGGTAGTCGACCAGGACGAGTTGGTGACCGCGCTGGATGCGGTGTGGTAATTCTCCACCGATTTGCACGAGGGTGCCTCTCCGTGATAGGAGGCTGAGAGTCTCCTTGGCTACACTTGGGTCGCCGTCGAAATTGAACGTGACGTCGACGCCTTTCTTCGCCCATTCGCGTACTCGGAAAGACCAGATATCGAGTGGAGTGGTAGAGAAGATGGGCACGGCTGGGGAGGAGCTTGGGGAAACTGGGAACGTACTGGGTTCCGTTACTGTGACAAAGACATCGAGGCCCCGCGCCTTGAGGTAAAGGTAGGTCGCCACGGCAGCGGGAGAGGAGACACCGGCGTGCAACAGTATGCGTGGTGACCGAACACCACAAAACGCGAGTGCCTTAGTGACCACTGAGGACACGAAAAATAGACGGCCGGCAATTGCAGCAGCTGTTGATGCATGCATACCATCTGGGACCTCTGTTACCTGCGAGCGGCTGCATACGATCACATTTCCTTGGCGACTCGCCGCAACACCGAATACCCTGTTCATGAAATGTATCAATGAGTGGTGTAGAAGGCTACCAAAGTATATGCATACCTTCTTCCAATCATCTCAACAGGTACACCAGACCCAACGGCGCTGACTTTGCCAGAAAACTCGGAACAGTCGGGGAAAGCTGGCGAGAGGCTCGTAAATGCAACTGTTACTTCGACGTCGTCCGGACCCAACGGCTCAGGATAAACTCGCCAGATTCGAGACTCATCAAATGCCAGAGCCTTATCCTCGCGCGGCTCGACGTGAGGGGGAGAAGGAGCACTGACAACGCGCGGAACATGCAAGTTTCCGCTCTCGTCCACCATGACTTCCGCGTCAATCCATTTCAAAGGCACAAGCTTGCCGTACACGAAGTCCTCCTGCTGGACGGCATCCCATGACGGGTGGAACAAAGCCATCATGATCTTCCATAAACTAAACTCGTGGCGAATGGATCGGGCAATTCCAATGAGGCTGAGGTTGCTTTCCTCCATGTCCGTGTATAGCCAAATCACATAGTGTTTGGTTGCATCCAATTCTGAGAGGAATTGAACGAGAGAGACTTCATCACCCGCCGTGAAGCGCCGAACGACAGTGAGGTCATGCCCCAAGACGATTTCAATAGGAGGCGCTGGTGTAGAGATCTCGATGACATCTTGCTTGGAAAACATATCGTCGATGCTGCTCCGTCCGAGGACGTCGGTGAGATCGGGTGACGAGCCGCTCAGAACCTTCACGACATTCGGGACCACATCAGGGTTCAATGGCGTCGTCGGACCTGGAGAAGGAGTACGCAGGGGAGATGAGGAAGTTGAAGTCGGAGAAAGCGAGCCTTGCGTGATAAATGCCATATGAGAAACAGAGCGACCAGAAGACGTCACAAGAAGCGTGTCCGCGAAACCAGCTGCTTGGAGAGCTGATTTCCATTCTGCTGGAGACAGCGAGCAATGAGTCGCTCCCGGGCGCTGATCCAGCACGCCCATCCATTCAGCGAATGAGCCGAAGATGAAATCCATCCCTAAAGTACATAGTGTCAGCGAGAGTATTGGTCACTCTACAGGAGAAACTGAACCCACATATGGTACCAACGGCGCCGTTAGCGAAAGAGTTGCCATCGAGTTCAATTACTGCTAGATGGCCACCGGGCAGGAGCAGCTCATGAAGCCGCACCAGTGTCTCGTGGATGTTAGGAATGGCATGAAGGACATCGAAAGCCACGACGATGTCGAAGCTCGCAGGATCGAGATTCTGTTGCTCGATAGGCACGCTGAGGTCAAACGCCATCGGGGTCATCGTAAGCCACGGCGATTTGGCAGTCGACTCCTGGGCAAGCGAAATCGATATGTCCGTGCTGACATAATCGACGTAGCACTGTTGATCGAGTTTCGCATCCACCATGGCTTGACCAAGCAGAGCGGTGAACCTTCCAGTACCAGCACCGACTTCCAGAATCCGCACGACGCGCTTGCCCGCCGACACAGCTTCCTTCACAAGCTCAATGAACTGTTCCACTGTCTTATCGAATATGCAACCGACGAAAGGAGGGTGCTCATAGACCTTGCTCATGATGTCGTCGCGGAACAAGAGTTCAACGGCTGCAGTAGAGGCTTGCATAATTTCTGAGACAGAAATGAGTAGCTGATACGAAAGTCTGTCCCTGAAAATGCGAACCTTTCTGCCCTTTCCCAACGCGCTCGGTGAGCTCCAGAAGACTGGCGTATTTGTCGCGGAGGGCTGGACCGATCTCGGGAACAGCGCCAAGTACAGCCTTCTGCACCTGCCCTTTAGCCCACGCGAGATACCGCACACGATCTGACGATGCCAGCTTGGTGTCTTCCGGCAACGTGCTATGGTATTGACTTCAATGTCAATTGTCATGAGATCCAGCTATAGCTTTCACCTTAAGGTTTCGTGGGTGTACTTCAGAGCCAATTGGTCCAGAAGGCACAGTATATGCACCGAATCAGTATCATCAGCAGCTCTGTCCAGTACCAGCATCCCCTCATGCTCTGTGGTGGGAAGAGCTCGCGGTTGCCAGTACATCATGTATCGTTCCGTAGGCCATTGATCATCTTGGCTAACGAGTGTGAAGTGAAGGCCTGCAGATTGCAATCAGCAGGAGCGCCGGCATCCCGATTGAGAATGAACAGGTTACCTTCAAAAGCAATGATCACAGAGTCATCCTCATCTAGAACGTAGGCATCGAACGTCCAGTGATGGGCTGACCAGTCAAGGAGAACGGAATACGTTCTGAACTCTTCCGGGAGTACAATAGGTTCGGTACGGCCGTCAACGCGGTAGGCTCTCCGTAAGGAGTGCGGTAGCTGCAACCTTATGAGCGCTTCCCAGAGTCGATAGGTATAACTCACTCACCAAGAAGGACCGCTCTTTGCCGCCGACGTTAATCTTGTCATACAGCTTTCGCAAAACCACTCGTGTTAGGGACCTCACTCATGGGAATCTACTCCAAAACTCACCATATTCCAGCTTATCGCGGACTGCAAGTATTCACCGAACAGGTAAGTAACCCAACATGCAGAGCCGTGCCGATAGGAATGCATACCTGGAAGACCGCATCCATCAAGGCCGGATGGAAGACATAGTCAGTCTTATTTAATCCATCAGCGTGACCCTTGATCCAGCAAATGGCCTCGTTCTCGTTTATGGCCGCCCTCTGTACCCGCATGAATCTATAAAAGTATTCAGTACGGCCTCTGTACGAGGTACCCGATGAAACAGACACTCACTCGGACCCAAATTGAGCGATACCTTCCAGTTCCGCGTACAACTCCTCATGCTGATGAGTAGAAGTACATCGCGCAAGGACTGCAGCGACGTCAACTCTCTTGAACCCTCCTATGCTCAGATCGGGCACTCCATATCCAAGCTTTCCGTGCGCATGGACGGTGTCGAATTCAGGTGTGGCACGAGTCCATTCCAGGTCTCCCTGCATAGTCTGCAAAGAGGATGAAGACTTCACCCACCAATTAATACCATCCTTCGCCACCTCTAAGGTGACCGGCGGAACGCCCTCCTCCAAGATACAAGCCGCTTCGAAGCGACAATCCCAGACCTGGGTAACGCCAGGGAACTCGAGGGCCATCTCGATGTACGCGGCAGCAGGGATCAGGTTCTACATGGAACTCATCAGCATTCTACGAGACTCTGGTTCTGGAACTACTGACAGAGTGGTCGATGACATGATGTGACATCCATGGTTCTGGCAGCTGAGGACAGACTCGGAGGCGAGTAGAGTTCAGAGGGCGAGTGGCTGGGAGCAAACGGCGAAGATACGACGCTTCTCGCGCAGCGAATGGGTAGAATCTCATATTGAATGGATAAGCAGGACCTTCGAACGAGTCCGAGGGGCAACCATTGAGGATAGAGAAATTGATCTGAGTACTATTATCAGACCTCACGCTGAATGTCTCGAACGAGGTTGACTCACCGAGTTGACGCCATAAAGCAGCAATTGCCCCATAGCCTGTAGAAGGGTCTGATTCTCTTTTGGACGTTTAGCTCCGGGCTTCAAGTGCCGCGCCGATGGAGGACGTGTGGCCGTAGCCAACGAATCGAAAGCTCCCATCTTCTTGATGTACTGCATGAACGCGATCAGCAGAAGATTGATATGCTTAAAAAAACACCCGACGTACTTGAGAGAGGACTGGATGAGGTGAGATCTCAACGAATGTGGTATTCTCGCCGAATTTGTTCACGAGTAGAGGAATAACGGACGAAAACAGAACAGGCTGTCTTAGATTGCGCCAGAGGTAGTCAATGGTATAACCATCGGTCTTGAATTCAGCAGTAACCGTGGACATGGTGGAAATGACAGGAACGAATGGTCCCGTGTAACGAGAGAAGATCGTGGCGAGCTCCGCGCGATACACATCTTCACAGGGGTCCACGAAAGGCGAATGCACTGCCGTACTCACGCGCAACTTGCGCGCGACAACTCCATCCACCCAAGTTTCGATGTACTTCGTCAGAAGATCGACAAGGAGTTCTGATCCAGAAACGCCGATGTCCGTAGGACTATTAAAAGCAGCCATATAGAGCTTGCTTGCTTCCTCCTTGCTCAGATTGGCAAGAGAGGATGCGGCATCGACATAGTCACGCACAGCGTCGGCGTCGCAGCCAGAGATTGCGACCATGCCGCCACCAGTGTTGTCGACCATAGAAAGAGCACGTCCACGAGCGATGGCAATCTCCACGACCATCTAAACGCAAACGCTACGTCAGCGTTATTGGCATCTCATAAGCCATGAACACTTGCCTCACGAGGCATGGCCCCAGAGGCATATAGAACGGCGGTTTCGCCGATAGAGTGCCCCAGCATAGCGTTTGGCTTGATACCGAGAGAGGTAAGAAGGTCGAACATGGCGATCTGGAAGAATGTAATGGCGACTGAGATGACGTTCGCTGGCCAAGTTAAGCTCTTGGCAAGGGGAGACGATACTGGAGCATCTGCGATAAATAATCCAGTCTCCTCCAAGAACGAGTTGCCAGTGTATGCTGTGTGAACCCGATTACAAGCATAGATACTCTCGCGAAAGACTGAATACATGGTCATGAGGTCCCGTCCTTGCTGCCAGTGCTGTGGCCCTTGGCCAGAGAAGCATAACACGAGGGGGTTTGGGCGTTTCCCTACGAGTACCGGGTCTGGGAACGTAGCGCTCTCCAGAGAGTCGGCAATGGCATAGCTTCTCCATGGCATCTGTCGTGCACGGTTGCCGAGATGAGTGCATAATGCAAGCGGAGTTCGTTGCGCACACTGCTCTCTGTAGCGCTGCTCTAGCGTTCGTACAGACTTTGGTGAAAGTGCACCTGTGAGAAGAACAACAGATGAGATGGTGTCGAGTGTTATCTATAGTTGGCTTACCAATGGCAAAGAGGAAAGGCCCATCCTTGAGAGTCTCAGTATCGGGGTGCTCAGGGTATCGCTCGTGTTCGCGTAGCACAGTGTGACCGCACGAACCTGGGAGCAAATGAGAACTCGAAGCCAGCAACGTGTGAGTTAATCAACCTACCACCGAAGCCGAAGCTAGAGATCGACACAATGATTCCTTGTTCAAAATCGTGAGCGACCAGATCCTCCACTTCGACAGGCACGCGCAGGTTGTACTTCTCGAAATCGATCTTTGATGATGGCTTTTGGAAGTAACCGTTCGGTAGGATCTGCCTCTTATCGAGCATCATTACGACCTTGACTAGGGAGCTCATATAAGCACTGAGATAAACCGATGGTCAGCAAGTGACAATCAGGAGTATGCAGGGACAAGACCCATACCCCATCTCTCCATGGCCGACATTGCTCTTGACCGATCCAATCACAATCTCACGTCCTCCCCTCCCTTCTGAGAACAAAGCTCCGGCCGCGTTGGCCTCGAGGGAGTCTCCGACGACGGTGCCAGTTCCGTGAAGTTCAACGTAGTCGGCTTGGTAGGGCTTGAGGCCAGCATCTTGGTATGCGTTGCGGATAGCCTGTGCTTGGGCTTCTGGGCTGGGCGTCGTGAGTGAACCCATTATGGAACCGCAGGAGGTTAACGCCGAGCCGACAAGAGCTGCAAAAATGTGATCCCTATCCCTCACAGCAAGGTCGTGCCGCTTGATCACTACCGCGCTGGCTGTGAACGTTGCGAAAGTCAGTGTGAATAATTGCTGGTGTCACAGTAAATTGAGTACATACCGACGTCACCGCGGGCGTAACCGTTAGCACCGTCATCGAAAGACTTGGAGATGCCATCCGGACTGAGAACGCCAAGTTGGCTAAAGGATGATGTCTCGAGAGGAGTCATGACGTAGTTGAGACCAGCGACAACGGCTTGGTCGCACTCTCCGTTCCTGATCGCCTGCATTGCCAGATGCATAGCAGTCAAGCTTGAAGAGCACGCGGTATCCACAGGGAGAGACGGTCCCAGAAGGTCGAACACGTAGTTGATGCGGTTTGCAGTGATGGAGAGCGATGTGCCCGTCATATAGTAGGCTGTATGCGCATGAGCGCGAGGCGGTAACGTAGCCAGAATGCAACCTACCTCCAGCTTGGGTAATGTCCATCTCGAAAGGCGCGCCTCCGCCAGCTGTAAATAGGATATATGAACGATTCTGATTTCATATTATGCACGATACGTACCACACCCAACGTACACGCCGGTGTTTGTGCCGCGGTAGTCGACACCACTGCGTTGCAAGGCATTGAACGCTTGATGAAGCCTAAGATTGCTCATTAACGCGCGCTCGGGCATTTCATTATGAATGCCTTGTCACTTACGAAACAAGCTGGGTGACGGCAACTTGAGTAGCCTCCGCAGGAGTGATGCCAAATTCTTGAAGATCGCCGGTCGAGAACTCGGGGATAAATCCACCCTTGGTCTGAAGTCCAGGAGTCAGTTTGGCTGACCTGCAGCGCATGGAACGGCAAAAACATACGGTGCAAATCCTGCCTGGGCCCGTGCCATGGTAGGCTTCGGCATTCCAGCGGTCAGCAGGCACGGTTATAATGCCAGAGCCACGACTCTTGAGGAATTCATAGAATGCTTCGGTATCAAGTCCGCGCGCCTCACCACCAGGCGCAGAGATAGAGAGGCCTGCGGATCGCGCACGGTGAGCCCAAAAATGAGCGTACGTAGAATGACTGTAAGACGTACCGATAATGGCGACCGCATGAGGATCAGGGTTAGAGTAGCTGGGCGGCCTCACTGCCATCTTGCCTATGCAGTATGCAGGAAAGAAAGAGAACCTAGCAGGTCACTACGGTCTGCCTTCACTTAAATTGTACCAGACTGAAGGACGCTGACCTGAATCCGGTCGATCGGTGTCCTCCAGAAGGGGTGAGAGCTATTTCCAGGGGCGAGCGATGGCGATGCCCTTAGTGAACGCTCTTCGTGACAGGATCTAGAGTGCAAATGCTCAACATTGATATCTGCTCTGTCCCATCTCTGTCAGGGCTGTCAGGCTATGACACCGAGTGATTGGTCGGTTCTCATCTCTGAACCGTTATCCGAGGTTCCTAAGATGACCAGAGGCGCCAGAGCCATGCTGCTTATGGAAAGACGATGCACGGCATGCCATGCGGTGAGGAGCTGTCGTCGTGATGGATAAGTTTCCAGGGTCATTCATTTGGTTCCCTATCTATGGGTACCTTGGCGGTACCATCGTCCTGGGCTTTCTGGTTTTGACCGCATGGATTTCATTCACACTGACAAAGGAATACTGAGGATACACAAACACGGTTTGGTGAAACGTACTTAACCGTACAATGTGGTTGCAGAACGGACTTCTTTCACTCGCCAATTCTATGCGTCACAGCACTCCGCGGTTCCGGGCACTTCACAACCCGATACATCACGTCACTCGAAAACCATCGACGTTGCCTATTGCAGAGCATCACGGATCTACTTGCAACCGACGGCTGTGATTGTCCGTGTTCGCCAAGTGCACGGGCGTTTCGATTTGATGTCCCTGAAATTACTCCATGAATTGTCACAATGCATGTAGGTCAAACACAGTACCTACAAGCGATGTCCGTTGCGCATGTTCTGGTGCAGCAACCAGCGTGTTTGAAACAAATTTAGAGCACCAGGAGCTCCGTACGCGATGCCTGCACACCAGGGAACCACAGTCGTCAGACGTTTCTTCAGAAAGCAACCTGAAGTAATTACTATCAATATGTTTTAGCCGGTCCTCCGCTAACTTACTTGGGTCGGATTAGAGGTCACTGCATCAGCTCCTGTCGCGGACATGAAACAAACAATCTTGCGCGAAATTGCCTTGATGCCAGGTGACAAACGATGGAGTGCCAAGGTGAGACAATGCATATGTATTCTGAGGTACGATCATGTCAGAGTAGCGTCTCATAATTGTAATACGTTGCGGAAGATACTGATGGGCTTGAGGCGGCAGCAGAAAACTAGACCGCACGCCCTGTCCAACTGCCATATCATTAGCACACTAGATCCGAGCCCCAAAAATCCACTTCCGACACGCCGATGCTCGCACTGCGGTACACATGCCTGCGTTAAGACGGATGTCCGCTTGCGCCGAACGGGATTAGTGCTGCATGAACAATGTAGGTTAAGATGGCCGAACATGATCTTAGCCAATAACGGTACACGAGCGAAGCTGCGCCCGGTGACGCGGAGGAGCCAATTTCGCGTAAACCGTGAAAGCCGCATTTCACCATGAACGTGCCACATCAGACCAATTGCATGAGGCGGCCGCTGCATCGCTGGAAGATAACATTGAGACTAGGCACCGTAACATCAGAGAGGAATAGCCGAGGCCGGCTGTGGCGGCAGTAAGTACTGGTAGGGTCCTTGACGGGCCGCAGCAACGTTGGCGCTGGACGTCAAGCGTTTCTAGGGCCATCAATTGATGTGTTAGTCACGTGCCTTGCGGCCACCGTCTACCGTTAAGAATTTGAATTAGTTCTGCTCAACCCGAATATGCCTTGCAGAACGTCCGAAGAGACACAGGATAGCAGACGAGCTGCTCTTTGCATAATAGCTTGAACTTGTGAAGAGACTTTGGGGCCTTCATCGGTAAAAAAAACACCGCCCCGAGGAAATGTTTCAAAGCCGCGGCGCCCATTTAGTCCGGATCCTAACCTCCCAAATGGGGAATCAAGCATGCTAACATCGAGGCAATCATTGCACGTAGGCACGAGATGCCGCATATATAGGCCAGCCGGCGGGTACACCATCCCGCAGCTGCATGTCAATGTCGTTGATCGCAGCCTTACCGCCCTGAAACACTGATATGCGAGTAGCAGAATGACATGTGCAGTGCAGGCTAGCCTCGCAAGAGGTACTAGCGCGGCTATTGCAAACCTGGATGGTACGGATTTTAGCAGGCTCCAGACTGGACGATCATCTGAAGTCCGTAGCAGCCTTCAATGCCTCTGTTGACGTCGATGTGATGTGATGAGATAGCTTCTATAGCAGATGAGGATTTCCGTTCCGCTAAACTCCATATAGACATCGGAGCGCCGAACGTCAGGAGTGATAGCCCGCAAGTTGACACTGGCGGGAAGTTTCAGCATGACCATGATCCGATACGACGGCAACATAGAGCAGCGGCGAGGGCTCGAAACAATGTAGAGATCGCTAGAACGTAGATGTATGCTTGATACAATGCAACGCAGGTGTAGGCGACGATTCCTGTGTGAGCCGACAGCGCATGTCCAGCACGGACAGAAGGAACCGTGAATACTTTCGCAGCTATCATAACTTTTGCGCCGCAAACACTCCATGAAAACCGATAGGGAACACGGTCTTCATCTCAGCCCTAGCAAGCTCCGTCATCTCCTTCGCATCCAGAACGACCATGCTGCTCCTCATGGCATCCTCGTCGAGCACGACGCTCAGAAGCACACCGTCGTCTTCACTCGTCCCGCCCGGACGCGGGACGAAAATCGGCTCAGAGGGCGTGTGTGCGGGTTTGCGCCACACCTTGGTCCCGCTGCCCGGAGTGCCGTCCGAAGACGAGGCCATGTCAAGCTTGATGATGCCATCCGCAAAGGTGTGATGCAGCTTCGGGTCGAGCTTGTTGATGCCATATGCGAAGCGGTACGGCTTGTGGTACACGGAAGGCGCAACGACGGGCAGCTCGATGCTCTGCGGCTGCGGGAGTGTTAAGTCCACGATGGCGTCCTGTACCTGGAGAGCGGCAGAGGAACGCGCAGGGGAGGGAAGGCGGAAACGACGGGCCCGGCCCATCAGCATGTGGTTCTCCATGTTGAGATTCCGCAGCTTGTCGAGATAAAGCAGGTTGATGACATTGTTATCGGAGTAGACAGACATGTCAATGACAATATCGCCGGTGTCAGGATCATCGAAGGCGTTCAGGTGATGGAAGCAGAAGAATGGAGGCGTCTGGAGATCGGTGAACGGTCAGGAGGCGTCGTAATGCACCAGCGCCCGGACAATGCATACCTTGTATTTGCCGACAAGTCCGCCATTGTTGCGATCAACAACGTAGAATAGAGTGTCTGCCTTCGGGTTCCAGTTGTAGTCTATGGACTCTGCAACGTTCTTGTTCAATACAAGCGACATCCCATATCTAATAAGAAATTCGAACATCTCCATCAAACACGAAAAGTCAACGAAGAAGATGTCAACGCACTGCGTGATGTGAGCTTGCCAGACGCAAAGTATGACGAATCGCTCGGTCATTGCGAATGAGTGGATGTACGACGGAGGCGCGTCTTTGACCTCCGCCAGAATGTCCACTTTACCGTCCTTCCCACTGATCCTGAATATCTTGTAGGTCGGGAAACGGCCACCAATCTTGCAGGAATAATTGTAGAAGTCTCCCGTTTCGTGGTCGCGGCATGAGTGCGCAGCGGATAGGGGGCCGTCAAGTCTGGGGTCCAAGTCCTTGTATGTTGCACCGACAAGGGGCTCGAGCGTAATAGGGTCAAGCAGCTGGAGGATGTCGGCGTCTGTCTTCGCTACAAGGTACCGAGGTCCGGAGGACGGGGACGGAAGGTTCAGATGATCTACCTTCCATCCAGGCATGTCTGGAGTAAGAGTCACCGAAACGCTCTGTCCAGAAGGCGTTTGCATTGCGGGTACATTCATATCGCGCAGAGTCCGAAACACGGTGAAGAACTTGCGGAAGATACCCTGACAAGGGTCTCCCTTCTGTCCGAAGGAGAAGCCGGGATAACTGCCAGCGTCGGCGATGCGTTTCTCGAAATCTTCCGCACCTTTGTGCGAGCGGTACGAGACGCGCTGTCCACCGGGATATATCTCGAAACGATGGTGCATGGCAAGCCCGTCGAACCAGTGCTGGATATCGACCGTCTTAGACGGGTCTGCGGTGGTCGGAATGCGGGTGGTGCCCGGACCAGTGCGGTACAGGACTCCGCTGAGCCATGGTGGCATTGATCCATGTATGTCGAGGTCGATTGGTGTGCGCTGTTCAGGGGCGTTCTCGAAGCCTGCTGCACACGAGGCCATGGCGCGATGCGATTTGTATGGATGGGCGGCGGCGGGAGGGCAGCGACGCGAAGGAAGGCGAGCTAGCATGGACACAGAAGGTTGGAGGCAAACGTTGTGGATAGGAGGGCGGCATTTGGATGGTCTGTGCGCCGGCAGGGGCGCGAGGGAATAGAACCCGGCATAGGAGCATGTCAAGGTTGAGCTAGCCCTCCATCAATGATGTTGCATCAATTGCAAGCGGCTAGCAGGCCGAGATGCGATCGGGCGTGTACCGCTCCTCTGGATCGGGTGATTTTACGTAAGCATTCGACCTGATGAGCCGCCGCCTCGATGATGTGTCCCATCATGCCGTCCATCAAAACAATGCAGCCACTATCCGCACCCCTTCTTCGTCTCCTCATGTTTCATTGTCTGGGCAGCTGCGCCGACAACCGCGCGACCCGGCCTTGTACCTGAGCGAACGTGTGGTGCTCCATCTGCTTCTCAAAGCGCCAGCAGCCCCACTTCACCATGGAGAAGAACAAGGCCTCAGACGAGGCGTCTTCGCGTAACCAGTCCCCCGCATTGCCAGCAGACGCGTACAACGAAGAGGCATACCACATCAATGGACACAAACGAATTGTGGTGCTTATCGCCCTCGGGCTGGTCCTCTTCATCTCAGCGTTGGACTCGACTATAGGTACGCCTGTCCATGTTCGCAGCATATAATCTCTTCTCACGCGTTATGCAGTGTCGGTCGCGTTGTCCGTCATCGGTTCCGACTTCAACGACTATTCACGATCTAGCTGGATTGTTACCGCGTACCTCATTACTTACACAGGTATTCGTGCCGCTCTACGCTCTATCACGACTTCTGATGTTCACTCTCTCCCCAAGCATTCCTTCCTATTGTATCGAAATTCACCGACATTCTGGGACGTAGGCCCGTTCTTGTGTTTTCAACGATCTTCTTCATGGTGCGATATCGTCTGCAATGGACCTGCTCTTGTTATAATTCTGATGGCGACGACAGATCTGGTCTGGAGCATGCGGTGGCGCAAAGACCATGAATCAGCTCATTGTCTTCCGCGCAATGCAAGGCATCGGAGGTTCCGCTATCTACTCTGCTGTCATCGTTACCTTAAGTACCTTTGTCTCCAAGGTATGTTCCACGACGACTCCCGCTTCACAGGCCGCTAATCAGCGCTTTAGCAAGAGGTAGCCAAGTACACTCCGATGATCGGCGTTGTGTACGCTTTGAGTAGCGTAGCTGGCCCTCTGGTAGGAGGAGCTATTGTGTCGCACACTCACTGGGGTGAGCTGATGCTTCGCCCAACTTTGATTTACGTCGAATTGATCTGATCGGGATCGATGTAGGCTGGATCTTCTTCGTGAATCTACCCATTGGGTTCGTTGGGACAATCCTCCTGCTGTATGGACTGTCGGATCCCTATCGCGATCAGCTAAATTGGCGTTCGGTCTCTCGACGTGTTGATTGGATTGGAAGTTTCTTGCTCCTTGCAAGTAGTGTCCTCCTGTGCTTCGGTGTAAGCATCCACATTTTCGAGTTTGATATCAATATTCTCAAAGGCGGGTTACTGATTGCACAATCAGCTGCAAGTAGGTGGAACGAAGGGCTATCCTTGGGTATCTGCGAAGGTCCTCGCTCCACTCATCATCTCGGGCTGTATAGTCCCCGGGTTTATCTACTTCGAGACCCGCCATCCAGAGCCTCTTGTCCCATTGCGGCTATTCCGTATTCGCAACTTTGCATTCATCATTCTCTTCACGCTGTGCCTCGGTGCTGGCTTTTTCACTGTGATAATCTACCTCCCGCAACGGATGGAAATTGTCAACCTTCTCTCTGCCATCACTTCTGGCGTACGCATGCTCCCTCAGCTTATGCTGGTTGGCGTCGTCTCCTTCATATCTGGTGCAATAGTCATGATCACCCGCCGCTACCTTGTCCTGATGTGGTTCTCATCCTGCGTCGGTGCCATCGGGTGTGGTCTCCTTACCACCCTGACCGCGCAGACCCGCTTCTCGCAGCAATACGGCTTCGAGGCGCTCATCGGCTTCTCAGTTGGCATCACTATCCCCGTATCCACAATGATCGTGCAGTTCTCCACGGACCGTCCGGATCTGGCCTCCGCGACAGGCTTTCAGTCGTTCGCGCGCCAACTCGGCTCAGTCGTCGCCATCTCCATCTCCACCGCGGTTCTCAACAGCCGCGTGGAGGCGAAACTGAACATGCTCGAGGGTACGGATAGCCCGTTGGCTAGTGCGGCGCTCCGGGAGGCTATCCTGGAGGACCCGACGGGTGTGATGAGCGAGTTGAGCGCGTCGGCACGCGAATATGTGCAGGCGGCATATAGCGACGGGTTCTCGAAGGTGTTTCTTGCGGGAGCAGTGTGGCTGGCGGTGAGTGCGCTGGCGACGTTTGCGCTGGAGCATAAGCTTCCTCCGGAGCTTGAACGGAAGAAGCCGGTCGTGGGAGTAGCAGAGAGCAAGGGTCCTGAAGGCGAGACGGTAGTTGATGTTGACGTGCCATCTCAAGAGAAGTCTGCAGACGTCAAAGGGCAGCAAGAGGCTACTCAGCCGATGACGGTCGAGTCTAAGATAGATCCCATGCAAGGCGGATCGGGCTCCGTCGATCAAGGAGCTGCAGATGGTAGAGTCTGAGTCGATTCAAGTTTGTATATCGCACTTAAGGTGACATCTCTTTTGGGAGGTGACGTCTACTATGGATGTATCTTCTTGCAATGGTCAACATCTTTAGGAGCTCGACCTTTTGTGACGATGAAGTAGATATCTATGCCGCTGTCTTCGTGAGTAGTTTACCCATTCTGCTTTCGCCGCTGTGAATCCTGTTTCGCCTCCGATCTGTTCAACGATGGACTTCTTGTTAACGTAGCGCTCTTCAACGTAATGTTGATACACTCCTTTGTTTACGCGATTGACGCATGACTTGACGGACCCCACGGCTCAATAGAAACTCTGATACGATAATTTCGTGCGCCCCATGTTCGTGAAAGATAGTGTGATGCATTTGCGATCAGGAGTTTCTTCCTCTGCTGTCAGTGCTAGCGCATGATAGCTATCTGTTTCCGCCACTAGCCCCGTGACTGCTCAGTGCACACCGTGGTCCATCTTGGGAAGGGGTACCCTCTAGGTAGTCGCTGGACTGTATGTAAAGCCTCAAATTTGAGGTGATGTCTGATATATGGTGCCCCTTCCTTACGCGCACTGCGTGTGCTACATAAAGTGGAATGATCTCGATCAAAACGCGCTTGTGGCGCGAGGGGCGACGCGTTGCTCATCACGCACGTGACCGTGCACGAATGTCGACGATTGGTCAATCAGACAGCGGGAGTATACACTTCTGAAGGCTCCGGCACCGCATATAGCTGCACCATCGACCTATCATTTGCAGCCAATTCTGTCTCAGGTACATAGATGCAGCATGATGCACCGCAATCGTGTCGACTCTCATGCTACGCACAAGGCTCAGTGCCAGGCTCGGTGACTTCAAATTTGGCAGGTAAGAAATTGTTACCTTCGCTCAAAGCGGAGAGCGGCAATGCATGCCACTAAAGCTGACAAATTATAGTGACATGAACATCGCGCAAGTTGAGTGCAACCCCGCTCTACCACACGTTGTCTCTCACTTAAGCTCAACAGATCGGCGATTAGTAGGTAGGCGACAATTCGCGTAGTGCATATCGGACAGCACCCGCAGGCCCAGAGAATTTCGGTGTTATACAATTAATTCTGACATGTTTGATTAGTCGTGGCGTGGCTGTTCCGGCATCAGGGGCTAATTGCTTGAGATAAAGTCAACATGACCGCCGGAAACCTGCCACTGATCGATCGACCATGGACTGTGCGAGTCAACGTATATTTCGAGCTTTCGTATCTAATTTGGTTTATGCTGCATTGGATAGTGGAGATGCTGAGCGGCGATATTATGTTGCAGCGGTGCGTTATGCGTGTTCAGCGCTTCTATGTGAAGTATTAACATTTGAGTATTCCCAGCCCGCGATACACGCTGCACACCATGAACGCTGCCAGCGAGAGCAGAACGGCACATCTAAGAGATCACATCTGGTAGCGCAATAGTGCGCCGCTGCATATTGTCCTTCTCGAGATGTGGATTGAAGTATCGTACGGCTCGAATTTCGTCGATACGCGTAAGACTGCTTTCATTGCTGATCCTCTGAAACGTTTGACAGCCTTGCTTACTCGTGAAGTTGGTCCGAGGCAGAAAACGCGGGTGAGAAATCATCACCACCGGAAGATGACATATGACTAGCGACAGACGGTGATCCGAACGAATTCATCGCCCTTCCGGTGACTGGAGAGGGTTGCGGTTGTATTTTATACAAAAAGTGCTTCATGAGAGGGTTTAGTATCAACGCACCAGGTGAGTGTCTGAACGGCTCCAAACGGAGGTCGTCTGCTTCCCAATTGCCAGCTCGACACTAACTTCTGGTCGACGTAGTCATCGCTCGTGAGGGGCGAACGAGCGTTCTGTTTTTCAAGAGACGTCGACTTATGACGCATCAATTCGGTCGACGTACCATCCGAGCGGGCTCCCGTGTCAAGGAAGGTTAAGAACCTTGACTCAAGGATCTTCGATTAATATTTTCGGTCCTCAAACAGAATGTCCATCGGAGTAAATGGTCGACGTGCGTGGACCGTTCGTGGTGCCGAACGGATTGCGAGAATCAAATAAGCATTCGAAGAGTAGGGAATCCATGCGGAAACCCGAGAGAAAATGCATACATTTGAAGTCTCGCGTATCCACTACGACGCCCTGGCCGAGGCAGTTCTGGGATGACAGGTGCCACAGAGTCACCTGGAAGAGCACGTCTAGGTGACGGCACGATTGCTCCACCTGCCAGTGACGAGGTCCGGAAGACATGGATGCAGAACCGAGTCTCTCGGCCGATCTCAATGTGAGCAGACTCTTCGGGAACGCGCCTGGCGTTTCTTCGGTGCTCCATATCAATATTCAGTTCTTATCTCTGCTGGGCTCCGAAGGGCTTGGAGGACATCGTATGGACGTGAAACGCTTCGGGGATAGCCGTCGGCGTCCTCGTACTCCTCTTGCGTCAGCCTGTTACCAGAGGGTACCTGATAAGTTATCGGTGCCTGCATCGATGACGTGGCTTTCCGTTTCGTGACTTTTTTTCCTGGCTGAATGCTTGTATGGACAAAATCATCTTGAAGAGCGGCGTCACCAGTACCGCATCGAGCGCTGTTGAGTGCGCACATGTTGACATCAAAAGGCCGCGCCGTCTGGTCTCATTCATATCTATGCAATAGCAGTGAAGACAAAACACCATCAGCTCTTTAAGTTGAGAAATTCTATTGGCGTAAGCGGGAGAGACTGACCGTCGATAGAATCTTGGCAGAAGGGCAGGAGGGCGGCAAAATGGACGACCAGATATCCGAGTCGCAGTACTTGACGCGAAGGGAGATAACGCTAATGGATGTTCTCAGACAAGGGCCACTACTGCAGGTCCGTTTCGGAGAACACCAGCGCTGTCAAGCGTGTAAGCTCGCCTGACTGACTGCTTAGACTTCAGACGAGCTCAAACCCAATAAGACAATCCCAAGCGGCGTGCTGTGTCGAAGAAATTGTCCACCGCCTCAGACTTCTAGTCATTCCGAATACCTCGGACTCCGTCAATAAGAGATGCGGACCTTCTAGCACCAATGCTTGTTCCGTTCCACGGATCATGCGATGAATGCAGTACTCGAAAGTGTCAGAGCCAGCGTCCATATCATTGTCGACTGCCACCAAAGCGTTATCTCGGCAAACATCCCAGCGCTTACACAGGCGCCCGATATGCTTTGCGCGCCTCAGGGACTCCATCGAGAGGTTCGCTTGGAATTGCCTCGAGCATGGACAACGATAGCTCGACGAGGTCTGGATGCGAGGGGCGCGTTGACGCAGAGTGGGGCGAGGTAAGCTCTGCGCCTGCTTTGACGGATGGCGGAATGGGGGAGAATATGGCAGAAAACGCTGGAGATGGACAAGGCTAGAATCCGGCTCTGATTACGCCCAGTACAGCTGACATGGCCTTGGGGTGGCAGTATTTGGTAGCACTATATATGTGGCTGTAAGTAGCTGTCACACGAGACATGGCTGCATCTCATGTGGTAGCGATCGTACCCCGCGGAGAGATTTTTTTGCATTCGAAATTTCCAATGCGAAAATGCGATAGCCTTATCTCGCTTAGGCGGCGGTGTTGGCTGACGGGTCTGGACAGTTGGTAGTCACGATGCTGGCCCACGGTCTGCCGCACACGCGATTCTCTGCAGAGATTTGTGGACGCGAAACTGAGTGATGTGCAGGGGGTTCCCAGTGCAGAGAGATGTTTGTCGGTGGTAGTGGTGGACTGGATGTGGAGAATGCGGGGTAGGGAGCGGATAAACGCGGAGTTGGCTTGGTAGTAGTAACAGCAGGCGATCATCGATCAAATAGAGCGGTAATGATAAGTCGCGTGCGCAGCCTCCATCCTTTGTTGCATCGCCTCGGCTGTGCTTTTCCACGACGTCGCCTTGATTACCACACCCCGGCGGGCCTCCAGGAGGTCCCAAGTCGTGTGCGAGGTGCATCTCGTCGCGCAAAGCTGCCAAGGCAGGCGCACGGCCGCCAACCGAGAACACCGCCCAATTTCCAAATATGCAAAGACGGGCCCTGTGTGAGATATCGCCACAGGCGGGCACCGCCATCAGCCGGTTGAGCGGTCTCCCCGGACGCGCTCTGTCCCGCATAGATAAACGCGCCAGGGGGGCATCTCAAAAACTGTCCACCCGGTCTCCGGTCTGGCGCAAAGCTTGCCCCCCATAAAGCGGCCATCCCAGCACACACTCTCTCTGTGCCTAACGATCTCTTCTTTTGAACGACCATCATGCCTTTCGATCCACGCGACAAGGCTACTAGCGAGAAGGATGCAGTCTCCGTCAAGGAATACGACTCCGAATCTCAGCTGGATTCAAATGCCCCACAACAGACCAAGCTGAAGCGTTCGCTCAAAAACCGTCACATCGCCATGATCAGGTCAGTCGCAACGTATCCGACCAGCGGCGCAGAATCTGATAGTTACTCTTCCTTCACAGTATCGGCGGTACGTCGAGGTCGCATGCCATCACTTGCGCCTCCTTGACTGATCGAGTCGTGATTAGGTGTGATTGGTACTGGTCTGTTCCTGGGAACCGCAAATTCGCTAGCTGCAGGTGGTCCGATTGGTCTGCTTCTTGGATATGTGACCGTCGGGACAATTTGCTATAGTGTCATGGTACGTCTGTCTGACTGCTACAAAGTGCTGTGGTGAACGTGTTAGCGTTAGATTTCTCTCGGTGAGATGATTGCCTATCTTCCGATCCCTGGTGGCCACATCAAATTGGCCGAACGGTTCGTCGATCCCGCGTTCTCTTTCACTATGGTAGGACTCTATGTTTCGGGCGTTTCGGACCTTTGCGCTAATCAGCTGTTCTCGAATGATAGGGTTGGAACTACTGTATGTGGCGTCAATCAGCTCCGCGTAAGATCGTTATCTCAGGTAGAATATAACCAGGGTATAACTGGACGATCATCCTCCCGGCCGAACTAAGCGCCGCGGCGGTGTTGATTGACTATTGGAACGCATCCATTAGTAGCGCGGCATGGATCTCGGTGTTCTTAGTTGTGGTCGTCACTATCAATATGTTTGGTGCCGGTATGTCCGGTGTTTTCTCAAGCGCTGGTCTATCCTCTTACGCCAAAAATCTGCCCATAGGTGTTTACGGCGAGGCCGAATTTATCTTCGCGTGTGTCCGCTATCTGCGTTGGATAAAATTTACATCGAGCCGGGACTAATTGCTCCTCCTCCGACAGTTCCATCAAGGTCATCACGATTACAGGACTCATCATCCTCGGTATCGTGCTCGACTTGGGAGGTGGGCCAAACCACGATCGTATCGGCTTCCGGTACTGGAAGAATCCTGGTCCCTTCGTGCAGTACAATGGCATTGCAGGGAACAAGGGTCGCTTCCTCGGCTGGTGGGCGGTCATGACCCAAGCCGCCTTCTCTTTCATCGGAACCGAGATTGTCGCCGTAAGTCTCTCCTTTACGTTGGATTATCGCCTCAACGATGGTATAACTGAAAGCCGATATAGATTGCCGCAGGCGAAGCCAAGAACCCAAGACGCAACCTGCCAAAGGCAATTCGCCGTGTCTACGTCCGAATCCTGCTGTTCTACATCGGCGGCGTCATCATCATCGGTCTCCTCGTGCCTTCGAACAATGAATATCTTTCACTGTCTTCGTCGACTGCCGCCAAGTCGCCGTTCGTCATTGCGATCAAGACAGCGGGCATCAAGGGTTTGCCATCAGTGAGCCTTGTCCTAGATTGTCGCAGCCTGTCGTTGCTGACAGTAGCTGGCCAGGTCATCAACGCGGCACTTTTGACTTCAGCGTGCTCTGCTGCTTCATCTGATCTGTACACAAGCTCCCGTGCTCTCTGTACGTTCTACTTATCCTGATGTTGTTATTTGCTCACCTCTCTCGGTTGTTGTTCAGATGGCCTCGCTATGGTTGGAAATGCACCAAAGGTTTTCGCAAGGACAGCTGGCAATGGCTTGCCTTACGTCTCGCTCATAACCTGCGCGCTGTTCTCTTGCCTTGCGTACATGGGTGTCAACAGCGGATCCGGAATGGTCTTCGACTGGTTCGCTAACAGTAAGTCGACCGTGTTTGCCGTGGTGTTGCATGCTTGCTGACATGCTGTCTGCTCCCTAGTGACGTGTGAGTGTTATCAGAATACGTGCTAATGAAAAAAGTCAGTTGACGGGAGCTAATTAACAGCGATCGCTGGATTGATGACATGGTTTGGTATCTGTGTCACTTACATCCGCTTCTACCGCGGGTTCAGGTTGCAGGGCTTCGACCGGGCCACTCTTCCTTATGCCTCTCGACTGCAACCATTCGCCGCCTGGTATGGTGCGGCAGCGTGCTTAATTATCTGCCTGGTAAGTACTCGTAGCATCCTGATTTTCCGCTTTCATGCAACATCATGCTGAATCCTTCCCCGCCTTCTGCAGTTTAGCGGATGGGCTGTCTTCCTGAAAGGCAATTGGGATACCGCGACGTTTGTCACGAACTACCTGCCACTTATTCTCTTCCCCATCCTCTACGTTGGCGCGCGCAGGTGGAAACGAGTGCCGCCAGTGAAGCCAGAGAACATGGACTTCATATCTGGTCTGAAGGAGATCGAGGCCGATACGTATGTTGCGGTACCCTTCTCACGATTGACACGGATGCTGACTACTATCGTTTTGCTGATAGATACGACGAGCCGCCTCCGAGGAACAAGCTCGAGGCATTCTGGCAGTGGCTGGTGAGTGCATCTTCCCGGAATCGGATCTATCCCTCCCCCTTTTCTTCCCCCATATCACTGTTGCCATGCAACATCGCTGACTTGTGCGCTCCCTGTCAGATGTAAAGAAAAGTTACGATCATCTTTCCGTGGTCGCCGAGTGGCGCCGAGACTCGGAGTGCTGAATAGTACGCAGGTTACTTTATTCCCATGCGCAATGTACAGATATCGGCTGGCCAAATGTATACAGTAAGTTAGTTACGTTGCTTTGCTGTCCCCGCTTATCGCTCGGCCTCGTTGCTGTACATTGTCGCTATAATGTGCGTGCTAAGGCAGGCACTTGTCACCGGTGAAACCGAATAGTCCTTGTACCGACGAAGCTAGGCTGTACAGTTTTGAGAGGTCATGGCGATTGCGCGATGCGTTGAAAGCCGGAGATGAGCCACTAATAAGGATATGGGCGCATTAACTGCTCCTACAAATTACGCGCAAGAAGCTTCATATCAGTCATCGGTGGGAGAGTATTGCCTTTGACGCTACTGACGTCGTCAGTGCCTGTCTGCCCGGGTTAGAAAAACTTCACATCCGCTCTGCTTCCACACTTCGCTGTATCATACTCGGAGCTGCCCAATACACTATGTGTGTTGGAACTTGGCAGAGACCCCTGCCTACCGGGGTTCCGCAGCAGGCGACGAGGCGATGCGAAGATAATTACCATGTACAGCCTCGAAGGACGTTGGGTGGGGCGAACAAGGGAACAAAACACACAAGAGCGCCTTGAACTTTTGCTTCCTTCGGTTTGCCTCGTGCTCCGGTTAATTGATGGCTTTCATCTCGGCCATCCATCGTGACAAACCGTTTTGGTTATAGTAGGACTACTACCACGCGTGAGCGGTGGAGCCTTGTTTATAGTCAATCAACTGGGGTTTTGCAATTCACGTCGTTAACTCCGCCTTCATAAGACCCCTATAAGACATTCGGCGGAGCTGTCTATTCAGTCGCATCATGGAGGCCAAGTAAGCTGTTCCCATGTCAAAGATCATCTTGGAGCATGGTCGCAGCCGTATATGAAGGAACATCAAGGATGTGATCGACCGTAACGGAGGGTCAAATCAGAGATGCAGAGAGCGCATGTCGATGCGACGCTAAAACGTAAACTCCCGACGCACTGGTTGAGTACGACGGCAATCCAGACCACACGTGAAACGACTCTACATTCGTCTCTAACATTTTCTCTGAGCGCCGCAACGGTAATCTAGCCGGCCTGGTCCTTTCTATTACAACGCTGTCTTGGGCATAACTGCCTCTCGCAGGCTAGGTCACCTATCAACGGTCAATCACGATTCCTGACAGCGTGCGCGGCAGCAAGGTTCATGTCGTCAGGCACTCAGAATGTCCGCCATATGGTCGCAGAGCACAGGAGCGATAGTCCGACGCTTGGCTTCTGGGGTACTAGTGGACGAGTGCAGAGCGACGAAGGGGTGACTGTTCCTGGTGAGTCCCGCTACACAGGCACTCCTGCCTCCTTCTAGCTTTCTCTGTCGTACTCGAGCGGGGAGGACGGCTTGCGCTGGCACACATTTGTAGCAGGCTGTTTATTTGTTGCCTTTGATGGTCTATACCGCTTGCAGTACCTGCTCCTAAGCCGATTCTCTGGCTGATCTTTGCACGTCCTGCTGTCCGCCTTTGCTCTCTCGTGCAGTCCCTTCCTTGCTTCTACCGCTCCCTGCGCTCTATCGTTTATGCTTAGGACTCACCGCTCGTTTCTCTGCTAGAACGGGACGACCTCGACGCACATCCGCTGCCCTCACCATATACCACATCTAGAAAGCCCAGAATGGCAGACAAGCCCCGCGTTCTCACTGCTTCTCACTCGCTTCCGACTCCTCATGACGACTGGTCGTCAGATCATGGCCACCATTCGCCTGGTGTGTCCCCTTCGAGCGCGTGTCTCGTCGATTCGCCATCATCTATCTCCCATTCGTCCCCTGCGATCCCTCCCAATATGCAAAATTTCCTCGAGCGCTCAGCATCCGAAGATGATTCCATCCTCTCCGATTCAGGCTATGCGCATTCTCCCGCTCGCTCGCCGTTAGCAACGTCAGGGCTCCCTGACCCTTCTATATATCCTGATCCATACCCCAATCGACCTCCCCGATGGCAGCATGGTTCAACGACTCCTGCGCTATCATCTGGGGATTCGTCAACGGCATCAACACGTTCTTCGGCGTATACCAACTCCGCGCGCTCGGGCGAATATGGGCACGTCCATGTGGTGTCGGGCGAGGGCGATCTTGGCGTTAGCACTGGCATCAACACAGATGATGTGGCCCAGCGGTTAGCCCGCGGCGCGGGCTCCTCATCCTCTCTGCAGGGCAGAACACCGTTCGATCAGAGCCGCTGGTCGGATCCGTACGCTAACAGCGTCCGATCTCGCTCCTCTTCGGTTGGCAACAGGAACGATTCCATTCATGAGGGTGCGTTTCGGGTGTTGCGTGCCACGCCAAGCTTCGATATGAGTTGGCAGGTATCTGTAGATGAGAGAGACGAGGCTGGGCTGGGGAGCGAAGATGATATGACCGATGAGGATGGTTGTCTGGACGATGACGATCAGGAGGATGAAGTGGACCAACCGACCAGCGCTGCACTTATCGCCGAGGAAGGGCGCGGCATCATCGTACGAGGAGATGATGTGCCGATTGTCAGACTCCAGGCTAAACCGGGTGCGTCTCCTTTCCCTGACGCAACCACTGCAGAAGCTTACCTGGTTCATGTGCAGGTACGACTCACTTACTTATTGGATCGTCCAGAACTGCAAACGCCATCCCGTCCTTTCTCTCTAGTACCCTGCCAATCATCAGCAATACCCTCCTTGCTCTCGATATATCTGCAAACTTTCTTGAGGCAATTCCACCAACGCTCGCGGGTTGTGTGAACCTGGAAGAGCTCAATATCGCATCTAATCCTCTCCGTGCACTCCCAGAATTCCTTTCTAGATTGACGTCTCTGCGCCTACTCATTGTGGATTCCACGGGGATCGGCACGCTGCCGGAGTCATTATGTACCCTCGACAAGCTTCACACTCTCAGCATGAGGAGGAACAAGCTCAACTTCTTACCTAGCTGGCTGTGCCTTCTGCCATCTCTAGAGACGCTTCTGGTCGACGGCAACCCGTTCCAAGGCCCTTGGAGGGCACTCATGGAGCCTTTGCTAGCCACGGTCCCTATGACGCCTCTTTATCCTCCGTCTACTCCAATGCTCCCTCTTCCATCCGCCAGTGCCGGTAGTACTAACACCGAGCCTGATGGCGACGATCTCTGTGGGAATGCTTGGCCTGACGGTGATGGGCAGTTGCCACCTGGTCCGGAAGAGGAGGACACGGTCACAACCGCATGTGCGCCTCAACTTGCACGTTCCGCCACGGCACCCGTCCCCGTACCACCTGGCGATGGTGCTTCTCACAGACTCTCGCGGACGCGCACGACGCCCAACAAAGCTCACTTCGAAAAGCATAGAGGAACGAGCCGCTCCGTCACTGCTTCCGACGGGCCTCCTCTGCCTACGACATCGAAGGTTACACAGGCCTCGACCTCATCTGGGGACAAGGAAGTCAGGAAGATGAAGAGCGCAGGAGAGTTGAGGAGGAAACATGCCAACACAGTACAAGGGTCATCAGTGTCAGCGACCCCGTCGCCGCTGAGGGCCGCTATGTCCGAATACGTGACCTCTGCCTCAAGCTCAGATCTGCTCAATGCTGCCTCGCCGCGTGGTAGTCAAGTATTGCCAAAGCGCTTTGCGAGTCTCGGTGTAGCATCTGCTTCTTCGTCGTCCCATCCGAACCGACCGCCACTGTCTCCGGACGGTAGCTTTTGGGATAGCACCCCCATCGACGAGGACGACATCCTGGGCGAGGAACAGGGCAATACCATGTCCAGGAGGTCAGCTCTGCCCCGAGATCATACGCATGCCCCTCAAACAGAACCAAACAGTCCCGCCCTTTCCCAACTTCCTTCTCTCCCGCCCAAGGAAGAACGGGAGAAAACTCGTCGATGGGGTTTCCTCAAGAAGATGTCGATGGGCAAGATGAGATCAGATTCAACAGCTAGGCTTCCTGCTCAAGGTCGACCGCATGCATCCTCATTTGCGAGGCCACCGTTGTCAAGATCTGCGAGCGTCACCCCCGGTGTTCCGCAGATTGACGTCCGAATTTCGACGACAGGAGCATTATTGAACCCTCCGCAATCGCTCACTACTACACCGCCAGATGGATCAGCTCCTACTGTCTTCAGACAACCTTCAATGGACTTCCATCCACCAAGGCTTCCACAGAAGCCTTCTATGGATGCTTTGAAAGTCCAAATCAGTAGTTCATCCTCGAACTTGCTCGCGCCTTCGCCTACGCCTCGCAGCAATAAACGTAGGAGTTTCCTACCCGTTGACATGTCTCCGATTCCCATACCTGCTGCATCGACTTTCGTTACTGGTGTGACGGCATCAAATGGTCCCGATGATGAGCTCGAGGAACCGAGGCACTATCCTCCAAGCCCGATACCGAAGGATACGACGGAGGAGCTGCATCGCCGCGAAATGGAGAGAGCGCGAGAAGCACGAATACGCGCATTGCGTTCCGTCATGGCATATCTCAGAGATATGCATGATCTCAGCTTGTCGCACACGGCTGCTGCTGGCCTAGAGCCCCCCAGCGCACCGCGATCGCGAAGACCGACTATGGTGGATGGTGGTCGGTTACCATCAGATAGTTCGCTCAGTTCCGTCAGCTCCATACCGCCGGTACCATCACGGCCGGAGTCAACGGCACAACTGCGTTCGCCCGAATCACGTATTGGCTCGCGCAGTGGTAGCACTACTCAAACTAATAGCGTCGCGACCACAGACAGTAGCGGTTCCGGCAGTGGTGAGGAGCGGAAGTATAAGAATGATAGAGCAAAGCGCGCTCGCATCATACGCGAAATTGTAGAGTATGTGCAAGATTTACCTCATCTTCGACTTAGTAATAACGCTCTTGCAGGACCGAACGGACGTACGTCAAGGGGTTACAGGAACTTGTTGACATCTACATCACTCCGGCGGCTGTTCCGGTGAACGTGCTGAGTGGCGTTGGACAGAAACAAGAAACGCTCGTCCCGGCTGCGGAGCGTAAGATCGTGTTTGGCGGGTTGGAATCCTTGTTCTCTTTCCATAAAGAAAGCTTTCTTCCAGCACTCGAACGCGCTACTGCTCCAGTACTGGTTCCTTCTGAGGACTTGTTCTTAACGGATGCTGACGGCTACCTGTCATTGGACGTCGCCATGAAAGTGGCTCAGACGTTCGTTTCGCACGCAGCTTTCATGAAGATGTACTCAACCTACATAAAGTGAGCAGTACAGTGCTTCTGTCTTGCAACCAATCTCTCATGTCGCACCGCAGTAATTTCGATAACTCAGTGCAGAGAATCAGGGCATGGACCTCGGATAATAAACAGGCCACAGCCGCTGGGCAGACATTGTCGCCTTCATCTAGCAGTGCTCAGCTCAGCATTGCAGGGATATCCGTGGGCACTGCAGGTGCTGGCGCGGACAGTGCATCAACTCTTGCCATTTCAACACTGACGTCGGGTCAAAGGAAACGGATCAAGGCATATCTCAAACGGTGTCGCATGAACCCGAGACATTCCCAGCTCAACCTAGAAGGATATCTTCTTCTCCCTGTGCAACGTATTCCACGGTATCGATTGCTGGTAAGTCTCAAGGTTGTAGTTGGCTGTACGTGCCTCGTTTACCTTCAAGCAGTTAGAGGAGCTCGTCAGAAGTAGTCCTCCCATGTATGATTACGTGGATGATCCTCTCGAACGGGCATTGGCCGAGATATCTTCTCTAGCCAACAGCATGAACGAAGGCAAGCGGGAATCTGAGTCACGGAGAAGGCTAGTACAATGGCAGTCGCGGATCCGGGGAAAGTTTCCCAGTCCACTGGTCCAACCCCATAGGTCGGTTGTTAGCTTTCTCGCTCGATATCACTTGTTGAACTCTCTCTCCTGCGTAGACGTCTGATCATGGACGGTCCGTTGCAGCTTAAGCGCGTGGTTCGCAAGGCCACAGTGTCCTTCCCAGTAATAAATGCTCAAGGCGACTCCTCGGAAGTGCAAATAGAATGCTTGTCGCCAGAGCTTACCCCGCGTTCACTGATTGGGATCCTGTGCAACGATCTATTGGTCTTGTGCAGAGACTCGTCAGACGGACAGGGTCCTAGTTCTTCTGTGGATCTTTGGGCTGTGCTGCGGATGCAGACTTTGCCACAACCAGCGAGCATCGTGCACGGCAATGGTGAGCTTGCTTTTACGTTGTTCGGTCCGCTTTACCTGACTATTGGATATAGCTCTACGCTTAGTGGATAATAAGGCCATATTATATTTTGAGGCGCCGTCGACGTCGGACGCCTTAACGTGGTTTAGAGGTAATGTTGACTTACCGATTGGTTGCCGCTGCGGTTGACAAAGTGTCTCGTGAACAGCTATCAACCAACATATCCCTGCATCAAAAGCATGACAATCTTCTGTACTTCTCTGCTGCTGCCGTTGAATTTTCCCTCTTGCACTAACCGTATTGTGCTATGGTCCGTTCATTATTGATTCCCATTTCTCATCACTGTGGTTCGTTCCTGCATCTTCACGCTCCTTCACTGTATTCCAGACATCCAGACCGGTGCTATGTCCGATACATTAGATACTTGCTGCCTGCGTGCATTGACCATTGCTCGTCTGGCATTATTACATTAGGGTCTTGGATGTATGAGAGGGTAATTGAATTGATATCTATGGTTGACATCCACGTATACCTGAACCTCGAAGGAAAGATGAGGTTTTGAATGTGTGGGAGGAGATTAGATAAGATGTAGGAGTCATTATCAGATAAGCGGAGGTGGAAAATGTGGCGATCGCGCCGAACTTTGTGCGTCACTACATATTCCGAATGCCCCTCCCGGCCGAACAGCCTAAGTTCGTTCTCTCTTTCCCCCCCTTCACTTAGCCCTCTCTCAAAATTGGTCGATTTTTATTGAACAACACCTCTTGTAAAAATGGAGCCATTCCATGCTAAACTGGTCGCGGCTGCGACTGGTTCTACGGTGACTGCCTTGACGAGTATGTGTCCGTAATTGTAATCTCTACCCATTCAGCCGTGCTAATAGCTCATCCCAGTGACACCATTTGATGTGGTGAAAACCCGACTGCAGACACAACCACCAGCGTCGCAATCTATGTTTCCGATGCCTCCTCCGAATACATGTTGTCAGCCATCCACATCAATACCATGTGTGCGTCGGATGTCCTCGCTCGCTCCTCCACTAGAAGGAGAGATAGTCTGCGTCTGGGACCATGGAATTATGCGAAGAGAAAGGGTGACCGGATTTCTTGATGCTATTCGGCATGTGATGCGTGCGGAGGGTATTCTTGGATTGTGGAAGGGTGCAGGGACCACATTGTAAGCACGTTCAAAGTTGCAGTTCTTCATTTGCGTCGTCTCATGGATCTTTCGCCTGCACGTTAAGAGTGATCGGAGTTCCCTCTTCAACATGCTATATGCTCACGTATGACCATCTCCTGAACGTCACATTACCTCCACTCCTCCCACCAACAATCGTCCCCCTGTGTGCCGGTATGCTTGCAAGGTCGTCAATATCATCTATCATGTCGCCACTAGAGCTTATCCGCACGAACTTGCAATCAACACCGCTCTCACCGGACAACCCGCATACTCTTCGCTCCGTTCTCACCTCAGTTCGTGGATTCACGCGCGCACATGGACCGTCCTATCTATGGCGAGGTCTTGCACCAACCCTCTGGCGTGATGTGCCATTCAGTGGACTGTACTGGGCTGGATACGAGATGTGGAAGAAAGCCTTCGCTCGGCAGGGCTTGAGCGGGCCGCAGGTGGCTTTCGTTAGTGGAGCGATCAGCGGGACAACAGCAGCTCTCTTGACATCGCCATTCGATGTCATGAAGACTCGGCGGCAGGCGGTGGCAATGCACGGGCATTCCACGAAAAGTGCGACTTTCCCGCTTATGTTACATATCATCCGGACGGAAGGCGTATTTGCGCTTTATGCTGGCATCATGCCTCGAATAGCCAAGATCGCCCCTGCATGCGGTATCATGATTGGGTGTTTCGAGGTATGTTTAAACTTGTCCGTCGTGTCATCTGCGATACTGACTTGCGTGACAGGGGATTGGCAAGTTTCTTGCGAAGGAAGAGTCATAGTCCTTGTATACTATTGATATGTTACTGTATATCCGCGACTCTTGTCGCACCCACTATCATGTTGTATATACCGCAAAACCCTGGTGTCGATAGAGTACATGAACTTCTAGAGATAGATACAAGGCTTTCAGTATACCATAGTCCTCAAAGGTATCATCCCAGTCTGTTCAGCTGCTTCTTCGCATTACTGAGTTTCCCGCCTACCCTGTCAATGTTGTTCGTAAGATCATCGAGGTCCTCGATCTGCCTCGCAACCTCGTCGCTAATAGCCAGGCCAAGGTGCCTTTGGCGTTGCAGAATCGTTGTCAGCTGCGCGAGCTGTTGGTCCTGCTCAGCCATCTGCGTCTCCTGCAATTGTACCAGCCCATGGTCATCGAGAGGTCGTGTACGGTCCGTCTCCCTTGGCGGTGCAGCCGTCCCGAAGACTCGTGTGGCTGGCTTGCTGAACCCTGTTAAGGACGAGGTCCCCACCAGTGCAGCTCGGTCTGACGGGGCAGCAGGATTCCGCTCTGCAGAGGAGCCTAGTCCGCGGGCGGTCATTCGTGCGACGGTGACCATCTTGGCCAGCTTCTCGCAGTCGTCTCGTAGGCGAGCAACCATGTCATTCCGCCGTTGCAGCTCGCCCTCGCTCATCCCACTCATGCCCAAGGTCCGCAGCCCATCCTCCAAAACTCCGATCCTCGTGAGAATGCCTGCGAGCTTCTTCTTGGCCTGTACGTTCGATTGATGTGATGCAGATATGTCACCACGGTCCGAGAGGGCATCGCGCTTGTTAATGTCTGCACGCACGTCTCGTATTCGTGCCTGAAGTTCCTGATGCTCGTCCAGCCAAGAGGCAGAGGTGAACTGAGAAGGCGCGCCATTGTCAATGCCATTATGCTTCCCAACCGGGATGCCGAGGAAGTCACGGAAAGCGAAGCTCTCGCGCCATCGGTCGTCTCTCGCGCTGAGGATCGCACGAAGGTAGAGCTCAAGCCCCTCACGACGCTCCTCGAGTAAATGTGGGTCGCGGAGACCCTTGAATATAGAGAAGGCACGCTTCGGCGGGAGCTCAGCAGGCGGGGGTGCACCGATTGACTTTGCGAGCTCGATATGAAGGTCGACGAATTCGGAGTATCGCCGCCACATCTGCCATGAACGGACGGAAGCCTGTATTTCAATACGGTAGACGACGTGGGGCTTGGGCTGGCTGCGTTCGTCGTAGCCGCGGATGTGGATGGCCTGGAGGGCGGACATTGCTGGACGTGTCGGCGAGCGTGGTAAGCATACACTGGCAGCGCGAGGCTGATGCGCCTGGTCGGCTTAGCAGCCAGTACTCATTTGGGCAAACAATCACCCACGGGGCGATCACTTCAGCTTCAGCTTCAGCACTCTACTAGTACTCACCAGCCGCTCAATTGCACGGTTATAATGTGCATCATCTCTTGACGCAGCAGAGAGTAACATTAGAATGAATTGTACGAGCACTCATTATGACCGGTACACCTCAAATCTCTCTGTACGATAACCTCTGGACAGATCAGCGCCAGCTACTACAGTACAGACCCCGTCCATAAAGTTTGGAATGATGCAACAAGCAATGTATGTGACAATGCTGAGATATGGCTACAAATTTGTACAGATTGACCTCAGACCTTCGGTCGTTCAACGACTCTCAGCAGCTTGCACGGTTCTCGGCTCCTTCTCAGGGGGCAGAAGCCTGTTCGCCTTCTGCTGCGTCAGATGGTTTCTCTTCTGCTGCTGACGGACGCTTCTCGTCCTCTACAATGATCTGTGCAGCTTCTTCTGCAGGTGCTGATGGCTGCTCGCCTTCGACCCGCGTCGCATCTTCCTTGACTGCGGAAGTGGGCGTCTCTTCCCCGCACGAGGATGGCTTCTGCCCGTCAGCTGGATTGCGCTTGTCGACTTCGGATATTGTTGCCTTGTCAGAATCCAACGAATCCCGCTTCTCGTTTCGGGAATCGCTACGACACTCGATGGCCTCTCCGATGGTGGGTTCGCCGATGATGTAACGCAAGACGTCGCTTAGCGTGATGATCCCGAGCAGACGTCCTTTCTTGCCGCCTTTTCGCTCTTCCTCCTGCGCCGCCAATGAGCAACAGCACCCATATAACCGGTTGCCACTTACCTCGCCTTCGACCACCACTAACCGATGCACCCTCCGCTTCTTGATGAGCTGTAGAAGCGTGCCGAGCGAATCAGATGCAGTGCAGATAACAACTCCCGGGAAATCAGGGGACCGTTGATTGAGAGCTTCCGCTATCGTGAGGTCTAACGACTGATATACGCCCAGCCTGACCAAAGTCTGTCACACTGGACTGTCAACAGTTATCGACGCCGAACAGACGCGATAAACGCACAATGACATCAACGGTCTCATACAGATTGACCACGATACCCTCCTCGTCGACAATGGGCACTGCAGAAATGCCTCGTTGGGAGAACATATGTACTACGTCAAAGACAGTGGTCGACATTGTGGCGGTGGCAATAGGATGGAACCGATTGTAGCCTTCTGAAACTTCATCTGCGGGTAGTGTCGAGTCGTGAACGTATGTCCCAATGTTCAGCCTGCGTAGGGGTAGGTGCAGTTGTTGGATCTCTTTAGGACACTACATGATCGAATGCAACGAAGGTCAACACGGCTCAGCTGGGGTACAACTTAGAAGACCAACATTGATGGAAATGAACTTGAGGAGACGATATTGAGTCAATACGGACACGATGACTTCGTGATCGGTCTCCGTGTCGTTGTCTAACAGAGGTACTCGGCGAGCGTGGGTCTGGATCAACAGTTTCGCAGCGTCGTACAGAGACGACGCTGGATGCTCGCGTAGCATCGGGGGTGTTGCTACTCCAAGCTCTTTCTCAATATCTGAGGAAGCCAGCGTTCAGGTTCCATAAAAAGAAGAAAACGTAAAAGAAGCGCCACCTCTGAGAGATTCCAAGCGGAAGGTTTCGACGTCTTGCGCGGCCTTCTCGTATGAAGACACCACATTGTAGTAGTATTGGATGAGATGGATGATGTCAGATACAGTGAACATGCCCGCGAAACATGACTTCTCGCTATTCCACAGTGGGGCAGACACAACGCCTAGAAGACAAATTGACAGGCAAAACAACCTTCAGGGCGCTATCCCCTGGCCACCGATATGAACACCCACCATTGGAAAGGAGACACTGCAATGCTTTCCTCACCTCCAGCTTGGAGTCCAGGACAATAAGTCTGAAGCTGACAGGGAACGTGTCGTAGGAGTTGCAATCCCTAAGGTACGTCCTGATCGCGCCCAAGGCGCTGTTGTGGCTCGCCTCTGAGAAGGGCGGGAGATGGGAAGGGGCGCGTGGCCTCTTAGTGGAGGTTTTGCGCCTGACTCTGGGCGAGTTGTTGGAGAGCGTCGAGTTCATCGTCAGGGTCAGGCGCCAGCCATACAGCGGAGTGGCAGCAGATCAAGCGGTTAGCAGGTGCAATGAGGCAAGGTGCCGGGCGAGTACAATAAGGCATCGGGCCCGCTGCATAGCTTGAAATAATAATAGAACCTCTTAATTATTTGACATAAGAATGGTGAATGAAATTCAACTTAGTAGATAATTTAATAGTGGTAAAACATTTATATTTATTTCATTGCTGTCAGAAATACTAATTCAAAAATTCTGTCAAAAACCTGTAAGAAAGCACCACAGAATCCGCAAGGAATTACCATCAAAGTTTTCGATCAAAAGAAGGTAAGAATGGGGTATTGATCCAGTTTGTGGACCATTGTATGATTGCAGGGTCGCAATTTCTTCCGAACACACAGCTTTCAAAAATCAAAAATCAAAAACCCACGGCACCCAGGATTCCCGCGTGGTACTAACTGGGCGGCACTCTGGTTAACTGAGCAGATCGGATGGGATGCGGTGCTTTCAGGTTCCTATGGCCATGGATGTACATTTTGCTTTTGGATCTTCTAAATCATTTTCCATCATTTCAAAAAAGGCAAGCCTGTACTCAGCCAGTGAAGTTGATATAAAATACTGCAGATGTACCAAACCCTGGAAGAAAGGCTCTCTACCAGTGAAGATCAAGGTGAACTAGAGTATGAGGTTAAAAAGGTTATCAACTCCAAAATGTGCAGATGTGAAAGATCAGGTTTATAGAACAGCTGGAAGCAAAGCTTACATCCACGGCCATAGGACTCTGAAAGCACCGATCTGCGCAGTTAACCAGAGCGCCGCCCAGTTAGTACCACGGTGGGGGACCACGCGGGAATACTGGGTGCTGTGGTTTTTTGGATTTTTGATTTTTGAAAGCTGTGTGCGAAGAAATTGTGACCCTGCAATCATGCAATGGTCCACAAACTGGGTCAGGCATGCTGTGTTCATGACCACAGGGAAGTGAGAAAGGAGTGGTTTAGCAGAGGAAAGGCACCTTCTGCTGCCTGCTCTGATGTAAATGGTGCATAAACACTGCTTAGATTCTATATCTCTCACTTTGGACTATGCACTGCACCATCCAGTATTTCATGCATCAAAGTTCATCAAATTCAAAGTGTAAGTAACGGCAAATCTGCACTCGACCTGCTGTCGTACAGGGAAAGAAAGAGTATGAAGTGAAACAGACTATGGCTGTGATGACTAAGTAGCTCCGGAGGCATACCGGAGGATTCGGGAGTTTTGAGGCCGAGGATAGGCAGCGCCTCCGGAAAGGAGAACGTGACCCGCCCGGTGCGTATCGGTTCAGACCGTTCACCCCCACGACTACCAGTGCTGCCATCTCCGTTCTCTCTTTACTAACCGTCTGTTCATCTCCCCCAGCCTTTCAGACGATGGGCACGTCGGAACACTTCACGCTCGACCGCGGCCACACCCCATTCGATGGTACTGCCGACGTCCTCTCAGTAGGCATTGACGCCTTACGCGATACGCTCCTCCGTACCGCAGATTTGACTTTCGACCTTCCCGACGAAGGTAGCCCCTCGAATGGCGGGTCACACGACGCTTTCTACATTCTGCTGCCTCTGGTCATTGTGCTATCGACGTTTCTCTTTCTTCTCCTCGTCTTCCTAGCATGCGTCATTCTACTCCGCCGGCGGCGCGGTATCATGCTGCGAGACAACGACGGCCCGATTGACATGAGCCGCGAAGATCTCATAGAGGGCGAAGGTGGCTTTGAAGGTGTCGAATCGCGCTGGCTGGAAACGGTGTCCGAGGGCGAGCGCCGTGCGTATCTACGGTCCAAGGGTGCGGTGCTGATCTCCATCATGATCGCCGAGTATACTTATTCTCTTCTTCCGCTCTTTCACAGAGTACCAAATGCAGTACCCGCCAAATTCGATGCCGACTGATATCACCTTGTCGCAATTTCTTTCCATCCAAGAGAAAGGTGTTTCGGCTTGGTCCTTCGAGCCGGACTTCGAGGCGATGAACTCGATGCTTGTTCACGCCCGTACGGAGATCACTTTTCTTCCAGACCCATCCTCAGCCACTTCTGTCCAGTCCAACCTTCCTTTGCCAAAGCTTAACGAAGTCTATTATTGGGAAGTGAAGATGTTCGATCTACCGGAAACCACCAATGTCGCGGTCGGACTCGCGACGAAGCCATACCCCTCGTTTAGGCTTCCAGGCCTTTGCCGATTCTCAGTGGCATACCATTCGAATGGTGACAAGTCTCACAATTGGCCGTTCACAGCAACACCGTGCGGCTCTCAATTGAAAGAAGGCGATGTGTTAGGCGTGGGATATCGTCCACGCACGGGCACGGTGTTCTTCACAAGAAACGGCCGGAAGACGGAGGACGCTTACATTGGACTAAACAACTGGAATCTGTTTCCGACTGTAGGTTCCGATGGCCCATGCAGTGTTCATGTCAATTTGGGCCAGTCCGGCTTCGTTTTCATCGAGGCGAACGTGAAGAAGTGGGGGCTAGCACCAAGTGTTGGTACCCTTGCACCACCTCCACCATACGGCAGCGAGCGCGGGAGTTTACTGTTGGCCGCCGGCGGCGACATCATGCCCATACACAGTGGAGTTGCCTCTCCTCGAAGCCCACCGCAAGGCTCATCTCGTTCGAGAGGTTCCCACCGCTCCCGGAGACCGAGAAGTGCGCTTTCCACCGCCACTCCAATTGGTCCTGCACCACTGCCGGGCAGCCCGGTCACGTCGCCCAGTCCACCTGAGACCCCGCCACCGCCAATTACGCCGATCGAGGAGGAGGGCGAGAACAGTGGCGCGCACAACGCGTCGTCAGCACACCGGAGGTACCTATCCCCCACTGATATGTCCTTCCACGCACCTCCTAATGCTAATATACCTTCCTCACCGACCCAAAGTGCCGATGCCCGCGAGTCTGCCCCAGCCGACGGCGACGGCGAATGGTCCTCCGATTCCGGCTCCTCGCGGTCAGACTCTCGCGACGCTGCACGCGCAGGTGCGAACCAATTCAACGTGCCTCGCCCCCAGCCATATATCGTCACTCACCCACGCACGGGCTCTCGCTCTTCGTGTGCAGGTTCCGAGCTCGCGATTCACGTCCACCCGCCACCAGATTCTCCAATGAGCCCCGAGCCTCCCACGCCCGACTTGCGCGACATCCGACTGCAAGCGTTAGCTTCTTCGGGCTCTTCTGCTCTTAACGCTGGTGCTCACAGTGCCAATAGTGCTCAGGGCGCGGTGCATCAGTTGACTGTGTCAGATCGCGAGCCACCTGCGTACTCGCCTCTTGACGCATACGCGTACTCGGAAGGAGTACAAATAGACCTTCCTGCGGAAGTCATTGCCGCTGCTTTGGAGAGAGGTGCGATACCCCCTAATGTGATCGTTGGCTCTCAGCCGCCGTCGCGATCCGACAGGCAGCAGAGTCGGAGAGAGAGACGATGAGAGCGGCTGCCGTCGCCACGGCTGCACAGCAGCGGTTAGTTCTTGTTTGCTTTATTGTATCATTATCGAAGGGGACTGAGCATACGAATAGTGTACGAGGAGCTGTCGGAGTGCATAGTGTAATATCTGTTCTGCCCATGTTGTTGCATCAATCTCTGTCTATACTATCTGCCTGTCGCCCTTCGCTATGGACTTGTGTCATAGATCTACCCGCAGGAAGTCATTTCCCCATTTCCCTTCTCATTGATACAACCATGCACGCCTCGCCCGAACGTGTAGTCGAATAATCATTGCATGCTGAGCGGATCCTGCCCTTAACTACTTGGTCCGTGCGCGACCCCAGGATACTTTATAATGAAGCCACCAGCCGCTGGAACACCTCATACTTACCTTGATGGCATCCCCCCCTTCATGTACCAGGGGGTGTGGGCCGTGGGGGCCTCTCATAGCACGGCGACCATGTCCTCAGGGGGACCCTGCGTTTTGTATGGGCTTCGGCTCATGCACCGTCTCAATATTTTCCTGTCCTGCTTCGGCCCTCGGGCTGGGCAGGCCTTTTTTTTGGCACCTGCGCTGTCCCAACCCTAACCTTATGTACAAAATGTAATGCCCAATATGGAAGGTCACCTAGTTATCGAGTCTTGTCGATTCCATTGAATCCGATGCAGCGAACTACCACTACTCTACACTCATGGGGATACAAGTTTATCCTCCTCCGGGTTTGAGTCCGACCTCGGTAGCTGCGGGACTTCCTTCTCTCCCTCACCCGGTCTGCTCGCGAGCTCGCGTCGTCTCTCTTCCTCCATGCGAGTGAAATGTCGACGCCGCTTCCACGCCTCAATCTTCTTCCTCGGCCACCTCCCGAATGCAATGTAGATAGCCAGTGCAATGATGAGCAGGCCCGCTGTGAGGAGGACAGCGGCCAGATTCCGCGTCGTGCCCAGGAGGTTCAGTTCGCGCGCGGCGTTGGCGCTCTGTATGGCGGGCCCCGGTGAGATGGGCGTGCCAGTGGTGGGCGGGAATTTATCGGGGTCGGCGGCGATGCCGATGGTGGGCCCGGGGCCGCATTCGGGTGCATCGGGGGGACAGAGTGAGCGGCGGGGAAAGGGGTAGTCGGGGAGATACATAATTGGCGATTGTGTGGCGCACTTTGTCCTGAGGGTAGGGTGGCGGTCCGGGCGTTGGAGGACTACGAATCAAAACAGGAAGAGATGTCTTGCGTGTTGGAACTGCAGACTCGTAGCTGACAAGTACTGCGATTGAGGCTGACACTGGTACAATGCAATTTACGGTTCACTACATCACCGGTTCAGATCATTACATTCTCATCTACTGCGTGTACGCGTCCGCCACGAGCACCTTCTTAGCACAGATACGCCCGCCTACGGCTCGAGCCGCTTGGGGTCTCTCGGGAATAGCGATGCGCGGCGGATGTTGTTCAGCTTCAAGAACAGCATGAGCACGCGCTCGAGGCCGATTCCGCCTCCACCGTGTGGCGGGCAGCCCAGCCGGAATGCGTCGACGTAGTAGCTCATTGACGCGGGGTCGACGCCCTTGGCGCGCATTTGCTCCTCGAGCAGCGCCGGGTCGTGCACCCGCTGCGCACCGGAGAGGATCTCCTCGCCGCGCATGAAGAAGTCGTAGGAGTTGGAGAGCGTCTGGGCGGGTATATGGTGAGCACATGAGACGGGGGAAGGAAGAGGGAGATACGCACCGGGTCATTTGGGTCGGGCATGGTGTAGAAGGGCCGAAGTGCCATGGGGAACTTGTCGATGATGAAGTAGTCGGTATCATATTTCTGGCGGACGATCCTCCCCAGGCGCTTCTCATTCTCAGTGCTGCACCGCACGCATCAGCCTGTGGATATTCAACTCAAACACGCGCACACGCACTTGATATCGTCCAACTTCTCCCTCGGCACACCATCCTCGACGAGCAAGTCTACCGCCTCCTTGAAACTGAGCTTGAGTGTCCCCTCGGGGCCCTCGCGCCACTTGAACTCATCCGCAGGGAACTGTATGCGCACGGTCTCGATCTCCTTTGCGTATCGCTGCCGCAGGGATCGGAACATGTGCACGAAGAGCGAGTCGAGCAGCTCCATGACCTCGTGGTAGTGCTCCTCGATGGCCATCTCGAGATCGAGCCCGATGAACTCGGTCATGTGCCGGTGCGTGTTGCTCTCCTCTGCGCGGAAGACGGGCCCGATCTCGTACACGCGCTCGAAGTCGGCCGCGATCGCCATTTGCTTTGCGAGCTGGGGCGATTGCGCGAGGAAGGCCTTGCCTGGGGTAGAGAAGTGTAAGAGGAGGGATGGAAGGATTGGGGGTGAAGGGACGTACCCTTGAAGTAGCTGACCTGGAAGACAGACGCGCCCGATTCCGTTGCGGCGCCCTGGAGCTTCGGGCTGTGAATCTCCGTGAATCCCAGTCCCTCGAGGAATTCACGGAAAAGTATGCCGATGGCGTGTTGCAGCTTGAAGATGGCCTGGTTTGTTTGTGTCTACAGGCGAATACATCTACATGAATAGAGCTGGGTGGCTGGGAATATCACTGACCCGCAAGTCGACGACACGGTTGTTGAGACGGGTGTCGAGGAGGACGCGCTTGTTCCGCACTTCATCGTCCGTCCCAACAATCTCCGTCTCTGGACGCGCTGCATCCTCGACCGTGAACGGCAAAACAGCAGTAAGTCCAGAGATGAGGTGGATCTGCATTTCACGAGGGAATGAGTGACCTATGAGGCGGTAGATATGTCCCCGCGCACCTGCGAAAGGTGAACCTCGACATCCTGAATCGTCGCGCTCTTGATAAGCTCCGGGGCCTTCTTGACAGTGCCCTCGACGAGTACGATGCTTTCGAGCTGGAGGCTGTCGGCCCACTTGTACATCTGCTTGCTGACCTTTCCCGGGGAGACGATGAGGAGGCCCTGTACGGTGTCGATGCGCTGGCGGAAGTTGAAGAAGATCATCTTGCTGCCCTGGGCGCGGGACGCCTGCATGCGTGCGCGGAAGAGAACCTGCTGGCCGTCCATCTCAGGCTTGAGATCGGCGATGTGAGTGTGCGGCCGGCGGGGGCGCGTCTGGGACTGGTTGAGCGGGAGCTTCCCATAAAACTCGGTGGCAAAGTCCTGCGGTCGGGTGGGCTTAATGGACGGTCAAGAGAGGAGGAGCGCGCGACTCACGACCTCCGCGGCAGCCTTTTGCGCGTCGAGCTCAGCCTGACGTGCGGCCTTCTCTGCGGCCTTTTTAGCCTTTTCCGCCTCCTTTGCGCGTTTCTTTAGCTCGCTCTTGGACGGACCTTTGGCGGCATCGCTGGCCTGCTCAGCTGGTCTGCACACGGACGTTTCTTCGATCAGCAATCGGTAAATTTGACGAAGTGGTGCTCACGGGATCTCCGCGGGAGATTGCGTCTGCTCTGCGTCGGCCATGTCTATGGTATCTGGGTTATTTAGCGAGGTGCACTCGAGGTTTATACGAGCAGCAAGTGGATGTGCAGAGACGATCGATGGGCGATGCTGAACTGGGGTTAGGGTGATGGGAGAGCATTCCCGGGCGGACTCGGCGCCCTGGTCCGCTCTAGCTCCGTGTCCTAGCGCCTGCCTTTTGAGCTGGCCAAACGCCTCCATCTCCCGCACGCCCTCTCTCGTTTCCCTCTCCATTTTCCCTCTCTCGTCTCCTCAAAATGCAGGCCGTCTCGCGCCCCATCGCCCGCGCTGTCCCCAGCAACGTCCGCCGCGCCGCCGCCCTTTCCACCTGGTCCGCCGTCCCCGCTGGCCCGCCCGATCCTATTCTCGGTGCGTAATCTCGCCGTGCACTTCGAGCCTCAGGCCACGCCCCACGTCCTACACGGTCATATGTGTTCTCGTCACTCGTCAACTCCAATATATTTGTCTCCGACGATCGCCCGTGATGCTCACACAGCGTGCCCGTTCCCACAGGCGTCACCGAGGCGTTCAAGGCTGACCAGGACACACGCAAGATTAACCTGGGTGTCGGCGCGTATCGCGATGGCAATGGCAAACCCTACGTGCTCAGCAGCGTGAAGAAGGCCGAGGAGTTCATCACCGCGTCCAACCCCGACCACGAATACCTCCCCATCAGCGGCCTCCCAGAGTTCACCAAGGCCGCCGCCAAGCTCGCATATGGCGCGGACAGCAAGCCCTTCAGCAGCAACGCGGTGAGTTGCGCGTGTGAGATGCGTGGAGGCGCGCGTCTGACGCGGTAGACAGGTCGCAGTCGTGCAGTCCATCTCGGGCACGGGTGCCCTCAGGATCGGCGGTGCCTTCTTGCAGCGCTTCTTCCCCCATGCAAAGACGATCTACATTCCGAACCCTTCCTGGGGCAACCACACCGCCGTCTTCCGCGACTCGGCTCTCGAGGTCAAGCAGTATCGCTACTTTGACAAGAAGACCGTCGGTCTCGACTTTGAGGGCATGAAGGCGGACCTCAAGGTGCGTGCCAGTTCCCGAAATACCCCGTGGTGAGTATGCTGAACGTTCGTGCAGGCCATGCCGGTCAACTCGATCGTGCTCCTTCACGCGTGCGCGCATAACCCGACAGGTATAGACCCGACGCCGGAGCAGTGGGTCGAGCTCTCCTCGATCATCGCGGAGAAGCAGCTTTTCCCCTTCTTCGACATGGCATACCAGGGCTTCGCGTCAGGCTCGACGACGCGCGATGCGTTTCCGGTACGCCACTTTGTGAAAGAGGGTCAGCAGGTCGCGCTCGCGCAGTCGTTCGCGAAGAACATGGGTCTCTACGGCGAGCGCGTCGGTGCGTTCTCGCTGATCGCGGCGGACGAGGACGAGAAGAAGCGCCTGGAGAGCCAGCTGAAGATCGTCATCCGCCCGATGTACTCGAACCCCCCGCTGCACGGTGCACGGATCGCGAGCGCGATTCTTAACAGCCCGGAGCTGTATTCAGAATGGGAGACGGAGGTGAAGGGCATGGCGGACAGGATCATCTCGATGCGTGAGCGTCTCTATAACAACCTGGTTGCGCTGAAGACCCCGGGAGAGTGGGGACACATCAAGAGCCAGATCGGCATGTTCAGGTATGTGTCTGTTGGCTGTCGCGCAGGTGCCTCAAATTGATCACGCGTTTGTGCAGCTTCACGGGTTTGACGACACCGCAGACGCAAGTGCTCGCGCAGAAGGCGCACATCTACATGACCGCCGATGGACGTATCTCGATGGCGGGCCTGAACGCGCACAACATCGACTATTTCTCGGAGAGCGTGAGCAAGGCTGTCAAGAACGAGCTCTGAGCGCCGCTCTGTCGCACCAGCTGCGCCTTGCGCGTCGTGCTGGTCTGCGCTCAACTCCTCCAGCTGCTGGTAAGGCTGGTGCTGGGGTGCTGTATGCTAGATGCCGGACGAGGAGCGATACACATGAGTCGAGATGATGTCTATCTCCGTGCAGTGTATTGTATGTATTGGCTGATCATGGATTGTCATTTTGGGGTTGATTTCACTGCGATCGTGCCACTACCGAGCTGTCAAAGTAGCCACACGATCGAGCATGGGTACTGCCGGATATGGCAATTTCTGCACCGGGAAAGGCAGATGACGCGCTTCGCAAGTTACCACCGCCGGTCGCGGTTATTGCGTTCTTAGTTAAGATGCTCTCATATCCAGCGCGTTACGTTCTTCTGTGGCTCTCTTTCGTTCGCCGTTACTTTCATCCACATACCACAGGTGCATTCCCTCTCCCTCTCCCTCTCCCTCTCCCTCTCCTGCTCTTCCCTCTCCCCATCCTCATCGTCAACGATGCCGCCCTCCCTCCTCTGGCGGCGCAAGACCTCGACACCCTTTTTTCCCGGCGCATGGCCAAATTCCTCCGTCTCCTCCCACGGCGATGACGCCGGAGGCCGCATCGTGACCGGGTCTGTGCCGGACGACCCACCTCAGCTCCCCGAGCTGCTGCACGTCCGGGCGCAGCACCGGGGCGCCAGCGCCGTCGACGCTGAGCAGGGCGACATTGAGATGGGCATGGGCGTCGGCTGGATGTTCCCGACGGCGCTTGAGCACCATGGATTTGAGGATAATGGGTTTCCCGTTGGTGTGCTGAACACGCCCGCGCTGACGTGCACTCCTGAGATGAGTGATTTGCCTCTGAACACGAGCGTATCGCAGGATACGACGTTTACGGAGGTATCGGTAAGTCTAGACGTTTATTATCGTGCAGAAACGCGCGCATATAATGACCTTTCTGCGTCTTTTGTAGGACTCTGAAGGCGTCCTCACGCCAGAATCTAATCACGATGCGCCATGGAATGCGCCGCCCATAAGCGACTCTCAAAAGATGATGCCGGACTTTCTCACCCCATCCGTCGCGTATCCAGACAAGTACGCAGATGAAAGTTACGCCACGACACGTAGCATACCTTCGGGACACGATACCTCCTTAGAGACGATTCCCGCTAGACCCAAGCATTTCAACAATAATACCAGCATACCAATGACGGACGCGACGCCCGATACCACGATGTCAACGTCACTTAGCTTCCTCGATCAGCCGGTTCTGAATTTTTCTACGATCAGTTTGGACTTTACGAGCATATCATACGCTACAGCGTCCATGGGAGACAGCCCATCCTCTGTCGGCTCACCGTCAAATTCCATGTCCGCTGCATTCAGTGCCTCATTTCCATTATCTGGAGATATAGATGCGGCTTTGGAGGATCCACGGGAGACCTCAATTTCACGGGCTAGCGCGCAAGAGCACACTGCCAAGTCACTCGGTGGAGAGCATAATATGAACACAGGGAATCCTTCTCATCCCTCATCCGTCTCCGCATACAGTTTTGCCGACTCGCCCGTTCTCCCACCCGAAGCAGACTCGGGCCACAGCCCACACGTCCTCGTGCACAAGCAGCCGTCTCCTCGCACATCCGCTGACCTCGACGCGTTCGCGCGTGCCGCTGCGGCTGCAGCGTCCGCGATGAGCTCAACGCTATCTTTGCCCGCCTCTATCCACTCCGCAGTGGTATGCGAAGCGGAGAGAGTCATTATTGCACGTAAAGCGTGCGCGTCACCACATATGCGCGCATATACGAGCGACTCGGATGCTCCGAGTCTTGCGCTGGCGGTGAATGCTTGTGCGACCACAAGTGACGGGCACGGCCACCGGTACGATGACTCCGAACCGACTCCAGAGGCGGAAGCTGAGAACGAAGATCCTGTTGACCTTGAGGGCGCGAAGATAATGAAAGCGCGGATTCGCAGGCAAAGTGCCCCGCTGCCCCATTCGCCACACACGCCTCTCCCGAGGGTGACGCGTACGATTAGCAGTCCTGTGGACGTTGGGCCTCCTCCCGAACAAGGAGTGCGTGAGGGTGCAGGGAGGGACCGCCCGATGAAGCTCCTTGTGTTCGGCAGAATGCGGAAATTGGGTGGGCGAATCGTCAGCCTTTTTGGAGGGAAGGGCGCCGAGAAAGAGCGAAGAGGAAGCTTAGACGGCAGTGCAAAGCTGGGAGTGCAAAGGACGACGACGACAGCCGTGACGGAGGTAGGATATAGGCCGGTGAGTGTATGCGCGCCCTTTGACTGCCTGTTCCTGTCTAACTGGATGTGCGTGCACAGATGCATCCCATTCCTGCGCCGGAGATTCCTGCCAGAGACGTGCGTACCTCGCGCCGCTCTTTGTCGCTGCCGATGTCGATGTTGCCTTCTGTCTATCCGAGGACGCCGAAGACGCCGAGATGCGAGTCGTTCCTGCCCTTGGAGGATGAGGCTGCCGGGCATCCGTTGCTGTCGAGGCCATTTCACATGCGTGGCCACAAGTCGGCTTCAGTGCAGCCTGCTGCTGAGAACCACAAGGAAGGAGGTCACATCATCCGAGCGCGGACAGTCACTGCTCCTACGATAGAGACAATCAGTGGTATAGATGGACGGCGCGAGGCCCAGAAAGCACGACGGTTCTCCGTGTCTTCCGTCCTGACGAAGTCGAGGATGGACGCGCTGAAAGCGACGGTCATGCCTCATCCGCCGGTGCCGGACTTTCCCCGGTCGGTCGATCATGAACCCGTGAATGTGGATGACAGCGTGGTTTATGCATTGCCAGTGAGACCGATGAGCATGCTCAGTGGTATAGGCTTGGATGCTAGACAGAGCGAGGTGAATGTAGGACCGTCGAGGTCGGCTGCGGCTCATGTGGCGGACAAGAAGAGTAGTAAGAGGCCAGCAGGACATGCGAGCATTGCGCTCGGAAGTTCGAGTGAGAGCGGCGCGAAGAGGACGGTGGATGACTCGCATGCGTCTCGTTCAAGTCCTGCAGCACTGGAGGAGACGGTCAAGCTGGAGAAGCGGATGGACGAAAGGGATGAGGTTAGGCCGACCAGCATGGACCGGCAATCAAGAGGGAGTATGATCGAGGTGAGCGGATCGCATTTCAGGATGCATCAGCCAAGTAAGGGCAAGGACGAGCAGCGCGCCGCGCTCGGTGTCGCGTACAATCCGGACGAAGGTTTACCTGACACGACCATGCTAGCGACGGAGCCTACGAGGATTCCGTCTTCACCAGCGAGCGCCATGTACGATCGTCTACCCGTGGAATCCTCAAATGCTGTACAGCAACCGCAGAGGAGTACCGAACCCAACGATCAAGCCGAGATACAAGTACAATCGCGTAGGTTCTCGTTGTCATCTGTGATCTCCAGGCGAGCGATGCGTGCGAGGAGCATGATTGTTTCTGTCGGAAGGCGCAGCGATCTCGACGTGACGGAGCCCACTACGCCAACTGGTCCGTCTAGCATAGGACGACGCGTTCGGGGCAGCACTTTCAGTACGATCCTCGACGCCGGGGTGCGCTTCGACATGTTCACTCCCGGGTTCGGGTTCTCGATGCCGTCGTCCCCGCCACGCCCCGCGCGTGCGGAGACAGCGTCGCCAACTTCTCACCTGTCGAACGACCTTGATTTCCGTAGAAGTCGTGCACAGACTACGCCGGAAATGCTGGAGGTTGGTGACTACGTCGCCAGCAGGCCCGAATCCGAATTGGATACCATGAGCTTCGCGCGCAGTGCGACTTTCACGGATAGCTGTGGGAGCATGTTCGAGCGCGAAGTTGACGGGGGCTCATCCCGCGCGATATCGCTTGTGGACGGAGGACCTCGCAGCACGATTGTGAGAACGACGGTACGCGGGGAAGGGGAAGAGTCAGATGGCGAACCCGGGGCCGCGTTTGACGAGGAGGGAGAGACTCCGACCACGAAACATATCGATTTGAGCCCGAGTCTGAGCATGGGCATCCGTTCTTCGATGGGCTCAGAGGAGGAACCGGAAGATGCGCGTGCGATGGTGGAGAAGGAGGAGGAGAGGCGGTTTCTGCGGGCGTTGGGACTGGAGTTTGGGGAGACTACGCGGGGAGGCAGGTGAATGAGGCACATGTTTTACGGGAGGTGCAGAGGTAAAGTTGGTCGTGTTCATTGCATTTCATATCAGTTTTCGCAAGCATCGGATTTTCTCGGTTTGATAGCATTTGTGTGGAGGTTCAGGGTCTTGTAGCTTTAGCGCCACTTTATCCGATTTGGTGTAACAGTAGTCCGTCGCAACAGCGAGCTATAGCTAGCTACTTAGGCATGATCATATCGAAAGTCATGCAAGCATGGCGATATGTCTGCACGACCACTGGCACTGACGCGGACGCCCGAGGCTGAGGAGCTGCGAGATCTTCACAAATATAATGCTGAGTGCGGCAACATAATGGGCGCGCAGTCGTTAGTAGGTTTTCCTGCGGCGCATAATTTTTGAAATGCGTCCGCATTTCGAGGAACCCACGACATGTACAGTGCGTTGCTGCAACTGTATATAGTATGTGCCGAACCAGGGTACAGTTGCTTGTTCAGGTCGACTGATTAGCTGTTTTATGTGAGGTGCCTCACAAATGCTCACAGAAGGACATCCACTCTGCCTTGTCCGGAAGCCACTTATGTTTTAAAAGCACTCGTGCCGTGGTTGCCAAGGCAAGAACATGTGTCTTCGGAATACTAGATCATGATAGTACATCAACGGCCAACCTCTCCGCGTCCTCGCGAGACAGAATGATAACCTTTCAACTCCAAGGTAAATCAAAAGAGATATATGAATCAGTGCTTTATCTATATGGTGATAGGCATATCTACGTTAATGCATGTGTACAGAACACAGCTTCCCCTACTAAGCCAAAGAGGTCTACATAACGTTAACTAAAAGCGAGCACGGATATGAGTGTTCCAAACATCAGTACGACTTGTCTCTATCGATTCAGTCTGAATGGCTTTGGTGGAATAAGTAGGTCTAGAAATACACGTATAAGTATCATGGTTTGGCAATACAAATTGATTCTTGGCCAGAGGATGACGGCACTTACCCATTAGACCTGCCGATATTATGCACACATACAGACGGTGGATCCTGGTAATACAGCCCACTCGCCGCCGTTCGCCCTATAGAGGGCAGCGATGCTTGCGGAGCGGGCTCTGCGACGGACCTTATCGATACGCCGTCATGAGATTACTCTTGCCATAGCTGATGCATGATGAGCGACTCACCTGGCCATGAGAGAGTGGGGCGCGCCTCCCATCACTTCGGCTGTCATTGCAGACTGACAATAGGGTTGTCCAAATCGATGATGTACACCGTTATGCGCATTGACGAACGGTGTCTGCACATGGGGAGATGTTGTCTCTCGTGACATCCCGCTAGTAAGCGGGTTTTTGTTTCGAAGACATCGGGGCTGCACGGCGCAGCAGCATCGATGGTATCCTGGGTAGAAGATAAATGGGATGCAGTAGTTGTAGGACTCTTGAAATGGGCAGCTCGCCACACTCGTGACAGGCGGCCGACCGGTTTGTTGCTGTGCGCCAGTGTAGTGTTGGTGTTGCCTAAGGTGGTCATAATAGCCATAGGTCTCCTCGGCGGAGAAGGGCTCCGGAGGTAAAGGATTGCTTCCATCGTAGGGGCCAATGTGAGAGTTGAAACCCCATCCTGGTACGTTCTGGCAGGGTTCAGACGCGTTCGGAGCGGTATGATATGAGTTGTGATCTGGAGCGGTCGGTATGGCGGCCCTACGTGGGAAAACAGTATTCACTTCCGTTATGACAGTAGTGGGGATAGCCAGAAGAACTCACGTTGCATTGACGGTAGCGGTCGGTGGCGTGTGGCGCTGTTCCATATGTTGATGTGTGTAGTCTTGAACGAGTGGAGGTGGTACCCTATCGTTTATGATCAAGATATGACCGTAAGTCCTGGAACACACATACAGTGCTTACCATGCTTCGGTGCCATCGGCGTAGGCGACTCCAGCGGCCAGGTGCTGGTCTATGTTATAATCGCGATTCTGAAGTAGATCGAGGTTGTGCTGCTGTCCTTCGGAAGCCGCATCCTGACTGAGGTAGTATCCGTGAGCTTCGATGTGGCACGGGGCGCCAGTAAAAAGTTGACCGACCTGGATTCACCGTAGAACCTGTTAATATCGAATATTTCTTCAAGTTCTAGCGGCCTGTTCAGGTCCGGGCTGCCAAAGAGACCCGAGTACGAATCCATGGAGAAGTATCTTTCAGCTGTTCTTCGCGAGTTTTCCAGCGGCCGCACTGTGGTGCTTTTATAGCTTCCATGCTATTGTAACGAAAGGAGTCATGCATGTCGTTGTCAGGTACGTAAAGGCCCGCCACCACAACATCGTAGTCCTCTCGATCGGAACTGATGAAATTTGTTACACAAAGCAGGCTAGAGAGGTACAGACGACCAGCTTAAAACGGGGTATTGCCATGGTCGGCACAGTAACCAGAGACTGTTGTGATTGACTTTTAACTTTATGGCGCAGCGTTTCCGCTGAAAGAATCATGGCGCAGCACTGTGGCGATCAGTCAATGGAGCATCGAACGTACGATATGGGGCCTTACGCACCGTCCTCTGGCTGTCATTAGCAATCTTCGAGCGCGAAAGGTGTGTGGCTAGTCGATCACTTCAATAGCTGCTGATAATTAGGATGCCAGAGAAGCCTATGGCGATGCTCTTCATTCATGGATACCTAGGTTACACTGGCACGGATCACGCCGGAAGCAATCCTGACTACCAAGTGGTCAAATGTATGCATTGAATAAGGTACGGTGTATGTTGCGTAAGTAGCAGAGGAACATATAGTTCAGTGTGAGCGAGAGATTCATCGACTGGAGAAACCATACGATTACAAGCCCTGTCTAGCATCAGTGACAGGCCCCATCAACGCGCCACTCGTGCTCAATCGTCAGACAGCTATCGGTAGCTGCTCCGAGAGAAATTCCGTGTTGTGCATAGTTCGAGAACCTTGGACATGTTCTGATGCAACGGCCATGCCTGGTGGAACTGGATGTGGATGCTGCAGGAATGCGCATGAGATTTCGACGCTGGCGCTAGCCTTCGCATACGGTCACGTGCTGTAGGAGCGACGCGTCGCCGCTCGCGCCACAAGCGCGTTTTGATCCAGATTCCACCTTAATTGGTCGGCTTGCAGCCATGAGCGTACGTGAGCGTAAGGAAGGCTCATCCGATATCTATATATGTGTCATTAGACATCTGAGGCTGTACGGCTGCCTAGAAGGTACTCGTTCCAAGATGGACAACGGTGTGCACTGAGCAGTCACGGGGCGAGTGGCAAAAACAGATAGCTACCATCCGCAAGCCATGCCAGCTGACGAGTGCCAATTCGGTATGGTGAAACGCAGAAGCCAACATGAAGCGCTAGCACTGACAGCAGAGGAAGGTAATCCTGGTGGCAAATGCATCACACCATCTTTCACGAACATGGGACGTACAAAATTATCGTATCAGAGTTGCTATTGAGCCGTCAAGTCCGTCAAGTCAATCGCGTAAATGTATCAGCATTATGTTGGAGGGCGTTACGATATCAAGAAATCTAGCTAAAGTCGATAAACATATTGGAGGCGAAACTGGATTCACAGAGGCGAATGCAGAAGGGATGTGCTACCCACCAAGATAGCGGCATGAAATATCTACTTCACCGTCACAAAACGCCGAACTCCTAGAGATGTTGACCATGCAAGAAGATACTTTAATAGTAGACGTCCCTATACGCAGATCCAGCTCCCACAGGAGGCGTCATTCTAAGGCGAGGTATAAACTTGACTCGACTTAGACTCTACCATCTGCAGCTTCTTGATCGACGGAGGCCGACCGGCCTTGCACGGGATCCATCCTGGACTCGACCACCATCGGCTGAGTAGCCTGTTGATGCCTTTCGACGTCTGCAGACTTCTCTTGAGATGGCACGTCAACGTCAACTACCGTCTCGCCTTCAGGGCCCTGACTCTCTGCTGCTGCTCCCACGACCGGCTTCTTCCGTTCAAGCTCCGGAGGAAGCTTATGCTCCAGCGCAAACGTCGCCAGCGCACTCACCGCCAGCCACACTGCTCCCGCAAGAAACACCTTCGAGAACCCGTCGCTATACGCCGCCTGCACATATTCGCGTGCCGATGAGCTCAACTCGCTCATCACACCCGTCGGGTCCTCTAGGATAGCTTCCCGGAGCGCCGCACTAGCCAACGGGCTATCCGTACCTTCGAGCATGTTCAGCTTGGCCTCCACGCGGCTGTTGAGGACCGCGGTGGAGATGGAGATGGCGACGACTCCGCCAAGTTGGCGCGCGAACGACTGAAAGCCTGTCGCGGAGGCCAGGTCCGGACGGTCCGTGGAGAACTGCACGATCATTGTGGATACGGGGATAGTGATACCAACTGAGTAGCCGATGAGTGCCTCGAAGCCGTATTGCTGCGGGAAGCGGGTCTGTGCGGTCAGGATGGTAAGGAGACCACACCCGATGGCACCGACGCAGGATGAGAACCACATCAGGAGAAGGTAGCGTCGGGTAATCATGACTATTGCGCCAGATATGAAGGAGACAACGCCAACGAGCGTAAGCTGAGGGAGCATGCGTACGCCAGAAGTGATGGCAGAGAGACGGTTGACAATCTCCATCCGTTGCGGGAGGTAGATAGTCACAGTGTAAAAGCCAGCACCGAGGCACAGCGTGAAGAGAATGATGAACGCAAAGTTGCGACTACGAAATAGTCGCAATGGGACAAGAGGCTCTGGATGGCGGGTCTCGAAGTAGATGAACACGGGGACTATACATCCCGAGATGATGAGTGGAGCGAGGACCTTCGCAGATACCCAGGGATAGCCCTTCGTTCCACCTACTTGCAGCTGTTTGTGCAATCAGTAACCTGTCGTTGAGCCAATTATGATATCAAACTAGAAGTTGTGGATGCTTACACCGAAGCACAGGAGGACACTACTTGCAAGGAGCAAGAAGCTTCCGATCCAATCAAGACGTCGAGAGACCAAACGCCAGTCTTGATCGCGATAGGGATCCGACAGTCCATATAGCAGGAGAATTGTCCCAACGAACCCAATGGGTAGATTCACAAAGAAGATCCAGCCTAGATTGATCCCTCTAGATCAATTCGACACGTAAATCAAAAGCACCAGCTCACCCCAATGAGTGTGTGACACGATAGCTCCTCCTATTAAAGGGCCAGCAACGCTACTCAAAGCGTACACAACGCCGATCATGGGAGTGTACTTGGCTACCTCTTGCTAAAGTGCTAATTAGCAGCTTGTGAAGCAGGAGTCGTCGTGGAACATACCTTCGAAACAAAGGTACTTAGGGTAACGATCACAGCGGAGTAGATAGCCGAACCTCCGATGCCTTGCATTGCGCGGAAGACAATAAGCTGATTCATGGTCTTTGCGCCACCGCATGCTCCAGACCAGATCTGTCGTCGCCATCAGAATTATAACAAGAGCAGGTCCATTGCAGACGACATCGCACCATGAAGAAGATTGTTGATAACACAAGAACGGGCCTACGCCCCAGAATGTCAGTGAATTTAGATACAATAGGAAGGAATGCTGGAGGAAAGAGTGAACACCAGAAGTCATGTTACCGCGTAGAGTGGCACGAGTACCTGTGTAAGTGATGAGATACGCAGTAACAATCCAACTAGAGCGTGAATAATCATTGAAGTCAGAACCGATGACAGGCAATGCGACCGACACTGCATAACGCGTGAGAAGAGACTATATGCTGCAAAAGCATGGGGCAGGCGCACCTATAGTCGAGTCCAACGCTGAGATGAAGAGGACCAGCCCGAGGGCGGTAAGCACCACAATCCGCCTGTGTCCATTGATGTGGTATGCCTCTTCATTGAACGCGTCTGCTGGCAACGCGGGGGACTCATTCCGCGAACACGCCTCGTCTGCGGCCATGTTCTTCTCCATGGTCAAGTCCGGGGCTGCTGGCGCTTCAAAAAGCAGTTGGGGCGGGAGACAGTGCACCATGTTCGCTCAGATACAAGGCCGGGTCGTGCGATTGTCGGTGCAGCTGCACAGGCAATGAAACATGAGGCCTGAGAATACAAGGGGGACGAAGAAGTAGTGGCTGCATTATTTTGATGTACATGGGGCATGTCATCGAGGAGGCGGCGACCCATCGCGGCCAAGGTAGCATCGCGTGCTTACGTAACATCATCCATCCCCGATCGAATCTCGGCAATGGACGAGGCGCTTGCTAGAAACTCGGTGGCATACAGCCCGCCCAAACACCGCACTTGCTAGTCTATTCCCTTAATGTCTGCCTCACAAGTTCTTGTGTCCACGCTAGCTCGCCTTTCTTCATGTCGTGCCCTCCCATCGCCGGCCGCATCACATCGTGGCCTCATGTGCAGCAAGCTTTGCGAACAGCGCACACCAGTCGACCTCGACACAGTCCACGGATCAATTCCACCATGACTCAGCGGAGTCCTGTACCGCACTGCCCAGGCACGACCCGCATTCCGACCACCGCAGACCCCTCTAAGACGGTCAATATCCAGCATTGGGTTCGACGGGCTTGCCATGCCTCATCGTTTCGGGATATTCCCCGATGGGCAGCGCGTCACATATCGCTCGCACAAAGGTGCGGAAGATTTCGAGAAGCGCATCGTCGATGCTGGCAGCATAGATCGACCCACGCGATTCGTCATACTCTGCGTCTGGCAAGCTCACACCAAGCAGTGCGTTGCCCTGTTATTCATTGACTTTTCGATATTGATGGAAGTTTTCAAATATCTCATTAGATATGGGATGTCGTTTGTATTCAACAAGAACGTCGCAGAGTCCATCAACTACAACTGGAACCCGAAGGCAGACACGTCGTTCTACGTCAACGGCGGAGTTGTCGGCAAATCCAAGGTTAGCTGCGTTCGGGCTTTGATACGTTGCGACCCTTCCTTGCCATTCGCCGACCTCTAGACACCTTCACTCTTCTGCTTCCATCACATGAACGCCTTCGATGATCCTGTCACCGGTGACATTGTCATTGACCGATAACAATGTCATCAATTTGCTTCATCTCGACAAGCCGCGGAATCATTGCATGGAGAACCACATGCTAATGGGCCGGGCTCGTCGTTTCCGCCTTCCATTGCCTGCGCGCTCCTCGGCTCCTCTCCAGGTACAGGACGCCATCGTGAACTTTACACCCCCGCAGCCGCAGAGCATCGAGCTTCCCATCGTGGCGCCTTCCGTGTACCACAAGCCGTATCACTTCGCATATGGCATCAGCAACTCGATTCGAAGCTACACCATACCTTTCCGGATGGCATCATCAAGCTCGACATGGCCTCGTCCTCAGACGGCACTCCGGGCAGCGGGTCCAATGTCTGGCGCAAGCCCGCGCACACGCCGTCCCAGCCGATTTTCGTCCCGCCCAGACACGGGACGATTGAAGACGATGGCATACTTCTGAGCGTCACACTCGACGAGAATGCGATGCGGATCAGTATGGTTGTTCTGGACGCGAAGGAGATGACAGAGCTTGCTCGGGCTGAGATGAAGACCGTGTTCCCCGTCGATTTTCATGGAGTGCTTACGGCGCAGAAGTTATGATAGTTGCGAAGAGGTTCCCTTCTGTCCATGCTGGGATATGCGCTGTCGGCCGACACAGGAATTATCGCCTACACCTGCGTTGCATTGTATCAAGCATACATCTACAATCTAGCGATCTCTACATTATTTCTAGCCCTCTCCGCTGCCTATGTCGCCGTCATATCGGATCCGAATAGTCATGCTGAAACCTCCCACTAGTGTCAACATGCGTGCTGTCACTCCCAGGACAAATTGAGCAAGTACTATGCCAGAGAAGACCGCGTATCTGATTCGGCACTGCGATGTGTATATAGAGTTTGGCGCAATAAGGTGATCCTCTTCTACTATAGAAGCGTCACATCGACGTCAACGAGGCAGTGAAGGCTGCGGATCCGACCAGCGTGATCGTCCAGCTGGAGCCTGTTCAATCCGCATCTTTCAAGTCGCAATAGCCCTCGCGAGGCTAGTCTGCACTGCATTATCTGCCACTCGCATATCACACGGTGTTACGGGACGGTAGGGCTGCGGTCAACAACCTGATATGCAGCTTCGGGATGGATGGGCACTCGCCTGGACTGGGACATTCAATGATACATGCGGCATCTCTTGCCTACGTGCAATGCTTGCCTCGATGTGAGCATGCTTTATTCTCCATTTGGGAGGCAAGGATCGGGACTTCAAGCTCAAGCTTCAATGTCCTGTTAAACGGGCGCCAGTTTGAACCAGTTCCTCGGCGCCGTGTTCAAGTTGACCGGTGAAGGCCCGAAAGTATCTTCCGTGAAGAGTCCAAGCCGTGCGTACACAAATTTCAAACCCAAGCTCTTCTATTCTATGTCTCTTCGGATGTTCTGCGAGGTGTACCGTTGACAAGCAGTACCAGGTCTACTTTGGTCCTCCTTTCAGCTGATACAGGTCCTTCTCATGGCTGTTATCGATCTTCGGTGCACTTGTTCGACAGAATCAATTCGATTTTAACGGCAAAGGCAGTATCCGCCAGGCAGGCGATCAACGTCAACTTTGGTGTCGTACCCAGACCAATCAACTGCTCCTCGATTGATGGCCCTTGACATGATCCAGCGCCACCATTGTTGCGGCCCATCGGGGACCTTTCTATTATTTATTCCCACCGCAGCCAGCTTCAGCTATTCTTCTCTGACGTTACAGTGCCTGGTCTCAATCGGTATCTTTCGAAGGTGCAGCGGCCGCCGCATGCAATTGGTCTGATGTGATACACGAAAGTCACGCTTTTGGAATGCAGCTCTCAAGATCTCACGGCTCACGCGATTTGTCTTCCCCGCATCGCTGGGTGCGGCTTCACTCGTGTACGATTATTGGCCGAGGTCATGTCCGGCCATCCTAACCTACCTTGTTTAGTACGCAGCACTAATTCGATTTGGCGCAAGCGGACATCTGTCTCAACGCAGGCATGCATACCGCAGTGCGAGCATCGACGTGTCGGAAATGAGTTTTTAGGGCTTGGATCCAGTGCGCGAACGATATGGCAAGCATCGACGTGTCGGAAATGGATTTTAGGGCTCAGATCGAAGTGCGCGAAGGTATGACAGATGGACAGGGCGTGCGATCTCGACTTCTGCTGCCGTCTCAGGGCTAGTCAGTATCTTTCACAATATGTCATTACCAGGCGCTACTCAGAACTGATCGTATCTCAAAATTTCAGTCCGGCAATATTTAAGTGAAGGCAGACCGTCATGACCTGCTAGGTTCTCGTCCTTTCCTGCATACTGCATAGGCAAGATGGCAGCGAGACCACCCAGCTACACTAACCCTGATCCTCATGCGGTCGCCGTTATCGGTATGTCTCACAGTCATTTCACGTACGCTCGTTCTTGTGCTCACTGCACGCGACCCGTAGGTCTCTCTATCTCTGCGCCTGGTGGTGAGGCGCGCGGACTTGATACCGAAGCATTTTATGAATTCCTCAAGGGTCGTGGCTCTGGCATTATAACCGTACCTGCTGACCGCTGGAACGCCGAAGCCTACCATGGCACGGGCCCAGGCAGGATTTGCACCGTATGTGTTTGCCGTTCCGTGCGCTGCAGGTCAGCCAAACTGACTCCTGGACTTCAGACCAAGGGTGGATTCATCCCTGAGTTTTCGACCGGCGATCTTCAAGAATTTGGTATCACTCCAGCGGAGGCTACTCAAGTCGCTGTCACTCAGCTTGTTTCGTAAGTGATAAGGCATTCTCATCGGCAATGCCCGAGCATACGTTAATGAGCAATCTTAGGCTTCATCAAGCGTTCAACGCCTTGCAACGCAGTGGTGTCGACTACCGCGGCACAAACACTGGCGTGTACGTCGGGTGTGGTACGTATCGTGCATAGTATTAAATTAGAATTGTTCACATATCCTGTTCACAGCCGCCGGAGGCGCGCCTTTCGAAGACATTACTCAAGCTGGAGGTAGGTCGCGTGCTGTTTGTATTGCCGCGTCTCCGACTCATGTGCATTCAGCGTACTATATGACGGGCACATCGCTCTCCATCACTGCAAACCGTATCAACTACGTGTTCGACCTTCTGGGACCGTCTCTCCCTGTTGATACCGCGTGCTCTTCAAGTTTGACCGCTATGCATCTGGCAATGCAGGCGATCAGGAACGGAGAGTGTGACCAAGCCGTAGTTGCTGGTCTCAACCACATCACGACCCCTTTCGAGACATCATCCTTTAGCCAGCTTGGCGTTCTCAGTCCGGATGGCATCTCCAAGTCTTTCGATGATGATGCTAACGGCTATGCTCGCGCTGACATTGGTATGTATCCAATCTATCATGACACCGCAATCATTCATACTGACTTTCGCAATGTCCACAGCCAGCGCGGTGGTGATCAAGCGTCACGATCTTGCAGTGAGGGATAAAAATAACATTTTTGCCACGCTCGTCGGCACCGCGTTGACCTCCTGCGGTTCCATAATGGGCTCACTCACGACGCCTAGTCCAGAAGCCCAAGCACAGGCTATCCGTAATGCATACCAAGATGCCGGTCTCACGCCCTACCAAGCCGACTACGTTGAACTTCACGGAACTGGTACCGTCGTCGGAGACTCCTTCGAGGCCAACGCGGCCGGAGCTTTGATCTCAGAAGGAAGGGGAGGACGTGAGATTGTGATTGGATCGGTCAAGAGCAATATCGGCCATGGAGAGATGGGGTATGGAACTCATCCCTAACTATTCCTGATTGTCATTTTCTGACTATCAGTTTGTCCCAGTGCCTATATGAGCTCCCTAGTCAAGGTCGTAATGATGCTCGATAAGAGACAAATCCTGCCGAATGGTTACTTCCAAAAGCCATCGTCAAAAATCGATTTCCAGAAGTACAACCTGCGCGTGCCTGTAGAAGTCGAGAATCTGGTCGCTCACGATCCTGAACAAGGAATCATTGCATCGATCTCTAGCTTCGGTTTCGGTGGTAGGTTGATTGACTCACACGTTGCTGGCTTCGAGTTTTCATTTGTTTCCCAGGTTCGTGCGGTCACACTGTGCTACGCGAACACGAGCGACGCCCCGAGCATCCCGATGCTCAGACTCTCAAGGATGGGCCTTTCCTCTTTGCCATTGGTAAGCAAACTTTATACCAAATTTGACACTATCTCACCCAGTTGTTCTTCTCACAGGTGCGCTTTCACCAAAGTCTGTACGACCGTTGGAGCAGCGCTACAGAGAGCAGTGTGCGGAACGCTCTCCGCTTGCATTGTCCGCCCATCTTGGCAGCCGTGCGCGACAGATGCCATGGAGGACGTACGCAATTGCCGACTCTCTGGAGAGCGCTACGTTCCCAGACCCAGTACTCGTGGAGAAGCGCCCCAACCCCCTCGTATTATGCTTCTCTGGCCAAGGACCACAGCACTGGCAGCAAGGACGTGATCTCATGGCCGCGTACTCAGTCTTTCGCGAGAGTATCTATGCTTGTGACCGGGTTCACACAGCATACACTGGCAACTCGTTCTTGGAGGAGACCGGATTATTTATCGCAGATGCTCCAATATCATCTCCTCTTGCCAAGAGCTTAACTTGGCCAGCGAACGTCATCTCAGTCGCCATTACATTCTTCCAGATTGCCATGTTCGACCTTCTTATCTCTCTCGGTATCAAGCCAAACGCTATTGTGGGACACTCTATCGGAGAAACTGCCGTTCTATATGCCTCTGGGGCCATGCCTCGCGAGGTAAGTGTTCATGGCTTATGAGATATCAACAACGCTGACGTGGCGTTTGCGTTTAGATGGTCGTGGAGATTTCCATTGCTCGTGGACGTGCTCTTTCTATGGTCGACAATACCGGCGGAGGCATGGTCGCAATCTCTGGCTGCGACGCCGATGCTGTGCGCGACTACGTGGATGCCGCCTTTTCTCTCGCCGATTTGAGCAAGGAAGAAGCAAGCAAGCTCTATATGGCTGCTTTTAATAGTGCTACAGACATCGGTGTTTCTGGATCAGATTTCCTTGTCGATCTTCTGACGAAGTACATCGAAACTTGGGTGGACGGAGTTGTCGCGCGCAAGTTGCGCGTGAGTACGGCAGTGCATTCGCCTTTCGTGGACCCCTGCGAAGATGTATATCGCGCGGAGCTCGCCACGATCTTCTCTCGTTACACGGGACCGTTCGTTCCTGTCACTTCCACCATGTCCACGGTTACTGCTGAATTCAAGACTGGTGGATACACCATTGACTACCTCTGGCGCAACCTTAGACAGCCAGTTCTGTTTTCATCCGCTATTCCCCAACTTGTGAACAAATTCGGCGAGAATACTACGTTCGTTGAGATCTCACCTCATCCAGTCCTCTCTCAAGTACGTGGGACGTTTTTGAGCATACCAACCTTCTGCTGATCGAGTTCATGCAGTACATCAAGAAAATGGGAGCTTTCGATTCGTTGGCTACGACCACACGTCCTCCATCGGCGCGGCACTTGAAGCCCGGAGCTAAATGTCCAAAAGAGAATCAGACTCTCCTACAGGCCATGGGACAATTGCTTCTTTACGGCGTCAACTCGGTCAGTCAATCTCGTTCGAGACATGCAGCATGGGGTCTGATCATAAGGCTCACTCAGATCAATTTCTCTATCCTCAACGGTTGTCCCTCGGACTCGTTCGAAGGTCCTGCTTATCCATTCAATATGAAATTATATCCATTCGCTGCGCGAGAAGCGTCATATCTTCGCCGTTTACTCCCGGCCACTCGCCCTCTGAATTCTACTCGGCTCCGAGTCAGTCCTCAGCTGCCTGAACCATGGATGTCACATCATGTCATCGACCACTCCGTCAGTAGTTCCATGACCGAGTCCTCGCAGAATGCTGATGAGGTCCATATAGAATCTGATCCCTGCTGCCGCGTACATTGAGATGGCCCTCGAGTTTCCTGGCGTTACCCAAGTCTGGGATTGTCGCTTCGAAACGGCTTGTATCTTGGAGGAGGGCGTTCCGCCGGTCACCTTAGAGGTGGCGAAGGACGGTATTAATTGGTGGGTGAAGTCGTCATCCTCTTTGCAGACCATGCAGGGAGACCTGGAGTGGACTCGTGCCACACCTGAATTCGACACCACCCATGCGCACGGAAAGCTTGGGTATGGGGTTCCCGATCTGAGCATAGGAGGGTTCAAGAAAGTTGACGTCGCTGCCATCCTTGCGCGCTGTGTTTCTACTCACCAGCATGAGGAGTTGTACGCGGAACTGGAAGGTATCGCTCAATTTGGGTCTGAGTGAGTGTCTGCTTCATCAGGTATTCTTCGCACAGAGCCGTACTGAATGCTTTTATAGGTTTATGCGGGTACAGAAGGCGGCCATAAACGAGAATGAGGCCATTTGCTGGATCAAGGGTCACGCTGACGGATTAAATACGACTGACTATGTCTTCCATCCGGCCTTAATGGATGCGGTCTTCCAGGTATGCATTCCTATCGGCACGGCTCTGTATACTTGATTAATTACTGGTTTACTGAATACTTGCAGTCCGCGATAAGCTGGAATATGGTGAGTTTTGGAGTAGATACTCATGAGACCCCCTAACACGAGAGTTGTTGCACAAGCTGTATGACAAGATTAACGTCGGGGAAAAAGAGCGGTCCTTCTTGGTGAGTGAGTTATACTTATTAACTCTGGAAAGCGCTCATCAAGTTGTAGCTACCATACTCCTTACGGAGAGCCTACCGCGTTGACGGCCGTACCGACCCTATTGTACTCCCCGAAGAGTTCAGAACGTACTCCGTCCTCCTTGACTGGTCAGCCTATCACTGGACGTTCGATGCCTACGTTCTAGATGAGGATGACTCTGTGATCATTGCTTTTGAAGGTAACATGTTCATTATTAATCTGGATGCCGGCGCTCCTGCTGATTGCAATGCACAGGCCTTCACTTCGCACTCGTTAGCCAAGATGATCAATGGCCTACAGAACGATACATGATGTACTGGCAACCGCGAGCTCTTCCCACCACAGAACATGAGGGGATGCTGGTACTGGATAGAGCTACTGATGATACTGATTCGGTGCATATTCTGCGCCTTCTGGATCACTTGGCTCTGAAGTACACCTACGACACTTTAAGGTGAAAGCTATAGCTGGATTTTGTGACATTCGACATTGAACTCTCTACCATAGCACGTTGCCGGAGGACACCAAGCTGGCATCGTCAGACCGTGTGCGGTATCTCGCGTGGGCTAAACAGCAGGTGCAGAAGGCTGTACTTGGCGCTGTTCCCGAGATCGGTCCAGCCCTCCGCGACAAATACGCCAGTCTTCTGGAGCTCACCGAGCGCGTTGGGAAAGGGCAGAAAGGTTCTCATTTTCATGGACAGACTTTCGTATCAGCTACTCATTTCTGTCTCAGAAATTATGCAAGCCTCTACTGCAGCCGTTGAACTCTTGTTCCGCGACGACATCATGAGCAAGATCTATGAGCACCCTCCTTTCGTCGGTTGCATATTCGATAAGACGGTGGAACAGTTCATTGAGCTTGTGAAGGAGGCTGTGTCGGCTGGCAAGCGCGTCGTGCGGATTCTGGAAGTCGGTGCTGGTACTGGAAGGTTCACCGCTCTGCTTGGTCAAGCCATGGTGGATGCGAAACTCGATCAACAGTGCTACGTCGATTATGTCAGCACGGACATATCGATTTCGCTTGCCCAGGAGTCCACTGCCAAATCGCCGTGGCTTACGATGACCCCGATGGCGTTTGACCTCAGCGTGCCTATCGAGCAACAGAATGTGGATCCTGCGAGCTTCGACATCATCGTGGCTTTCGATGTCCTTCATGCCATTCCTAACATCCACGAGACACTGGTGCGGCTTCATGAGCTGCTCCTGCCCGGTGGCCATCTAGCAGTAATTGAACTCGATGGCAACTCTTTCGCTAACGGCGCCGTTGGCACCATATGTGGGTTCAGTTTCTCCTGTAGAGTGACCAATACTCTCGCTGACACTATGTACTTTAGGGATGGATTTCATCTTCGGCTCATTCGCTGAATGGATGGGCGTGCTGGATCAGCGCCCGGGAGCGACTCATTGCTCGCTGTCTCCAGCAGAATGGAAATCAGCTCTCCAAGCAGCTGGTTTCGCGGACACGCTTCTTGTGACGTCTTCTGGTCGCTCTGTTTCTCATATGGCATTTATCACGCAAGGCTCGCTTTCTCCGACTTCAACTTCCTCATCTCCCTTGCGTACTCCTTCTCCAGGACCAACGACGCCATTGAACCCTGATGTGGTCCCGAATGTCGTGAAGGTTCTGAGCGGCTCGTCATCCGATCTCACCGATGTCCTCGGACGGAGCAGCATCGACGATATGTTCTCCAAACAAGATGTCATTGAGATCTCTACGCCAGCACCTCCTATTGAAATCGTCTTGGGGCATGACCTCACTGTCGTTCGCCGCTTCACGGCGGGTGATGAGGTCTCCCTCGTTCAATTCCTCTCAGAATTGGATGCTACCAAACACTATGTGGTCTGGCTATACACGGACATGGAGGAGAGCAACCTCAGCCTCATTGGAATTGCCCGAACCATTCGCCACGAGTTCAGTTTATGGAAGATCATGATGGCTCTGTTCCACCCATCGTGGGATGCTGTTCAGCAGGAGGACTTCGTGTACGGCAAGCTCGTGCCTTTGAAATGGGTTGATGCGGAAGTCATCGTGGACGAGAGTGGAAACTTGCATGTTCCGCGCATTGTCAGTGCTCCTTCTCCCCCTCACGTCGAGCCGCGCGAGAATAAGGCTGTGGCATTTGATGAGTCTCGAATCTGGCGAGCTTATTCGGAGTCGTTGGGTCCGGACGACGTCGAAGTAACAGTTGCGTTCACGAGCCTCTCGCCAGCTTTCCCCGACTGTTCCGAGTTTTCTGGTAAAGTCAGCGCTGTTGGTTCTGGTGTACCTGTTGAGATGATTGGAAGAAGGTATGCATATACTTTGGTAGCCTTCTACGCCACTCATTGACATATCTTATGAACAGGGTATTCGGCGTTGCGGCGAGTCAACAAGGAAGTGTGATCATATGCAGCCGCTCGCAGGTAACAGAGGTTCCAGATGGGATGCATGCGTCGACAGCTGCTGCGATTGCTGGCCGTCTATTTTTCGTGTCCTCAGTGGTCACTAAGGCGCTCGCTTTCTGTGGTGCTCGGTCACCACGCATACTGTTGCACGCCGGTGTCTCCTCTCCCGCTGCCGTGGCGACTTACCTTTATCTCAAGGCGCGCGGCCTCGATGTCTTTGTCACAGTAACGGAACCCAGTACATTCCCAGTTTCCCCAAGCTCTTCCCCAGCCGCGCCCATCTTCTCTACCACTCCACTCGATATCTGGTCTTTCCGAGTACGCGAATGGGCGAAGAAAGGCATCGACGTCATGTTCAATTTCGACGGCGACCCAAGTGTAGCCAAGGAGACTCTCAGCCTCCTATCACGGAGAGGCACCCTCGTGCAAATCGGTGGAGAACTACCACACCGCATCCAGCGCGGTCACCAACTCGTCCTGGTCGACTACTCAACATTGCTTGACGAAGAAGAAATTGCAGAGTCTGCACTAGAATCCATTCAGCCCTCTCTCCGCTCCCTTATCGCACCGTCGGTGCATATTTTTGAGCTGAGTCAACTCGCAGTTGCTCAAGACAAAATCCGGTCTCAGTCCACCATTGATACTGCTATATTGGTGGATTTGCAAGATCTCAATCCGAAACTTCCCATCTTGCGTGGTGGCATCATCAAAGGCACGGCCGCTTTTGACCCTCGAGCCTCATATGTCGTGATCGGCGGCGTCGGCGGTCTTGGAGCCAATATCGCGCGTTGTCTTGTAGAGAACGGGGCTAGATATGTTATTTTAACTTCACGTTCTGGCGAGAATGTGAGTATAGCATATCGTCGTACCTTTGCTCAGCTGATCTCGTATTATCAAGACTTTCAAGGCCGGCCGCCTTATCCGCGAGAAGAAAATCATCACGTACCTGCGAAATATCCCTGGCGTGACGATAGAGATCCTCGCAGTGGATTGCCTCGATGTGGAGAAGACCAAGGCTATCTTCGCCAACTCGTCTCGTAGGATCGCTGGGGTTTTCTATGTCGCTGTCCGCCTTAATGATCAGCTTTTCACCAATCTCACCACGAAGGAGGATTGGAAGACTGGTATGGCCGTTTATCGTGTCAACCAGCTTCGTAACTGATGTTGTTCGTTCTGAAGTGTACGACGTCAAGGTGAAGGGCTTGAAGGTGCTGCTTGAGGCCGTCAATCCTAGTACTCTCGACTTCCTCGTCTTGACCAGTTCCATGGCCACAGTCAGCGGTTCTCCAGGTATTCAATGTTGTTACTACTATCATGCATCGCGGAGACTCACTGTGGCTCACAGGTCAGGCGAATTATGCGGCAGCACAGACGGAGATGGAAGAAATTGGCGCTCACCTTCCCAATACCGTTTCAGTCACAGTCCCACCGATCGTACGCGCTTTATTCACATTTTGTTCTGCAATTATTCACGTATGTACGGCAGACGGATGGTGGTGTATTTGTGCGAAGTATGCCTCCCGGCAACGCCCGAAATGCCGCCCTCGACAAGGCGAGTTTTTTCTATGTCTTCATCGAACGCACTCTAACTCTATGAACAGTATAAATCCTTGGGAATGTCTGGAATTCATGTTGCAGAGCATTGTGTCAATGCAATCTGGACGTTGAACACCAGCGCAGCCAATGCAGTGTACATCCCCCCAATGAACTGGAAGAAGGTCGTGGAGAGTATGTCCTCGTAAGATTATAAAGTTGTTATAATGCTGACAGGTTTTGATAGTTGGTATCCCTGAGTATCATTTCGCATCGTTGCGTCACCTCTTGGTGAAGGAGAACGCCGATGTCTCTGCTGCTAATGCATCGAATGAGCAAACGATCCGCGCAGCTTGTGCCACGGCTCTCTCTTTGAGCACCGAAGACGTTGAAGAGAACATTCCTCTCTCAAGCTACGGCCTTGACTCGTTGACCTCCATCCGTCTCAGTGGCATCCTTAAACAGTACTTCGATGTTACTGTTACTCAACTTCAGCTGCTCAGCTCATACATGACTGGTCAGTATTGAGCTTCTCAGCAGCGTATCCTGAACTGACATCATACGACAGTGGAGAAGTTGCAGGCGATGCAAGAGGAACAGCGCCTTGCATCTGCATCGGAGGCACGAAGTGCCGGCGCTTCAGGTGCTGAGTTTGACGCCACCGGCCAATCTAATCTCGAAAATGATATGGACAAGACCATCGTGCATCTCAACGACGTGACTGAAGGAAGGCCTTTCTTTATCCTGCATGGTGCTGGTGGTGGCGTCCTGGTGCTGCAGAAAGTTGCCCAGAAGGTGAACTGCCCTGTGTACGGTGTACAAGATACGCCCGAAGCTCCGATTACGGGTACCCTTGATCGTCTTTCTCGCTTCTACCTTTCTAAGATTCAGGAGAAGCAACCGCATGGGCCGTACTGTATTGGTGGTTTCTCATTCGGTAAGCAGGCGATCGATTGTATACCATCATCGTCACTCATGTCTATTGCAGGAACCTGTCTTGCCGTCCGAATTGCGCAGATGCTACTCGATGAGGGCGAAGAGACTGAGTTGCTAGTCTTGCTGGACGGGGCTCCGACGCTTTTCCACAGGCCTAATTTCCAGGTCTACACCAAGGATAGGATTGCGCAGGGTACGCTGCGTGAAGACGTATGTGATCTTCCTTACTGTATTTGTTCGCCCTTGACCAATGTGTCTCTTTCATCAACAGATCATGGAGGTCATTGCCGACATGTCCCACAGTGGCTCTCTGGACGGTGCAAATGAGATTACGTACCAATTCTCGGATCACTTCAGCAAGGTGTCCTCAGGCGGGTCCGGTCCTAAATGGGTTGCACGCTTCTGCAGGGCCTACGTCGCTCATGGTACGTCGCGTCCTGCTAATACACAGGGCGTATGGCTGACATGAATTCAAGTGCTTATGGGTGTCCGTGCAAGCATGGATGCGAACAAGCGTGAGGCAGACGGTTCGCTACACGAGGTCTGGCCGTCCAAACGGACAGTGCTCGTTCGCGCTGAGCAAGGTGTCTCCGCCCAGTCGTACACGGAAGGCGCGTCGAAACTGTTAGACCTCGAGATCTGGACGCCGGATGTCGAGCTACACGAGTTGCCTGGCACCCACTTCGGTATCCTTAATCCCGACTCTGGGTTGGCTGAGATCCTGAACGGCGTTGTGGCATGAGAATTGGGAGGAAGCGGTGAACGGATCCAGGATGCCAGCTTATATTCATCAGTATCGTGTGTTACCCTGTCTATCATCATATTCTCGAGCGTTTGACCTCTTGCATACTATACCTTCTCTGTTGTTGGTGTTGGAACGTTGTCTTAGTTAAACCGGAATTGACTATCGTGTGTTTTGCATGCAAGTTTCCGAGAGAATAGAGCTGAGTAGGGACACATTCTCCCTTTGAGCTACACCGTGCCAACACAAAGGAATGTTCGTGCATCCATTTTCTAGAAACTACTGATGATCATAAGACTCTTGAAAACGGCCTATGACAATCGTTCAACTACGAGCGAAGGATGACCCTCATCAGGTCACTACGGGCAGCCACCGTCTCTCACAACGCTTTGCAGTAGTTCTGCATCATAGAGATACATTATGCGCCTCGCATGGGGTCCGTGGCCTGTGAGAGTGGAGGACAACGTCACACCCTGATGCCTCTCGGACAAAATAGAGATCGACGGGTCACGGCTGTGGCGATGTTTGTCGCGAGGTCCGATATTTAGTTGCTCGGAGGCTCAGCGGCTCCGCGCGTCATGCCACTCCTCTTCCCAGACCTGTGGAGGCTCAGTAAGAAGAGCAATATATGCTTTGTTGAGCTGACCTCGAAGAACCGTCTCCGTTCACCGACTTTCACACCTCGACAGCTGGTGAGATCAAGTTTCTGCAGTTTCATACAAGCGTCGATTATCGGAAACAAGCCTGCACCTGTAAATGTTTCCAGTTCGATCGCATGCTCTGCGTGTGAGACAATTGAGTACACTCACTCGTGAAGCGTGTCCCTCCGACTGACAGCGTCTCCAGATCGGGACAGCTCGAAATGAATGGCGCAGCCTCGTCGTCGACTACGGTATTATTGAGGATCAGCACTCGCAGTGCCGATGGTCCTTCCGCGACGGTATCCGGTACTAGTCCTTCGAGATCGGAAGAGCGAAGTGAGGGGATGCTGGCCAGGTTCAGCATCTGCAAGAACGAGAAGCCCGGGATATTTCGGTCAGGAAGATGATAACGGTCGTATGCGATCGAAAACCGCTAACCTTGCACCTCCGACCCACCCGTCTTACAAATTCAGCAATAGCACTATCTCGCCGCCCAGTGATGCCCAGCTTGCTGTTGCCGACTAGGTTGACACGCTCTATATGGGTAAAGCCAGCAAGGACGTTCGTGATATCCCTTAGGGTCTGATCGGTCATGTTCATCGCGGATGTGTTGGAGATGGCTGCACTGGAGCCTTGTCCTCCTCCAAGAGCAGCTATGTTGAGCGTGATTAATTTGGGGAAGAGAGGAAGGGTAGCGACTAGCTCGTTACTAGTGACCTTGGTCGATGTCAAAGAGAGTTTCTCCAAGGGTTTGCCGGCGAGCAATTGCGATGGATACCGGACGAGAGTGAACGAGAGATCCACTCGCTGGAGGTTTGGACAGATGGATAGGAATGGACCCAGCGCGGCTTCACCAAGTGAGGTTTGGCGCAGCTTCAGTGTCCGGATATTGGTGAGGCAAAGACCCTCGTGGGTACTCAAGGCGGACCAGAGTTTGGCAAATGAGGCGTCTGTCTGAGTTGTATGTCAGAAGTCAGGTCACATCTGTCTGTTAATCACTAACCCAGCTTGAGATCCCTGCTACTTTCAGTACCTCCAGACCATGGCATGAGAGTAATACAGGGGCCAAGGAAGCGGGCGTTACGGAAGTATAGTTCAGATTCAACACAGCGAGCTGTGGACAAGACTTTGATATTGCCTGAGTCGTCTTTTCGCCTACTTTCGCGCAACCTCTGCAAGTACATGAGCCGCAGGAAGGGGGATGAAGCTAACTTTGCATAAATACCGCAGCACTAGCATTCGGAGATGAGGCAGTTTCGCCACCACTGATGCGAACAAGCTGTCCGGCTCCTTATCAAAGTCACTTATCTCCAGCTCTTGGAGACTGGAACTGTCAGGCGATTCGCGGATTGCTGCGATCGTATGCCTGTTTGCTCCAGGCAGACTCCTGTCCAGTGCAATTGAGGTGCCGCGGAGGAAGTACTGCCATACGTTCTCACTCTCGGTCAAGGTTCAGGAAATAAGTCGAGTGCGTACCGCGACAATTAATCCGTTGCTCAGAATCGTTGGGCATGTCGCCTTGAGTCCCGCGAACACTCTCGCTACCAGATAGTCGGGCAACGCCTTCAACCAGGCGCGGACGTCTTCCCATACTGTTGCGTTCGAGTGCAACTTGGCAAGATTACCAGCAAATACGCGAATGCACAGGTTCGCCAGAGAAGGGACGCCTGGGGAAGGGAGGCTCCGTATCGAGAGTGCAGTAGCGGTAGGTGCGCTGGCTTGCGCAAGTGGAGTAGGTAAATCTTCCTCCGTTGGCTGTGTGCCATTTTTCCGTCGCTTGGTGGGCCGCGCACTGGGATTGCTCTTATTTGAACTAGCGTGGCTGGAACTTGCTTTATGCATCGTGAGACAGATACAATTCACGACAGCATTTGATAACTCGACTTCGCAAGTCGACCTTCAAGCGTGGAGTTTTTCAACGAGCCTATCGATTACGCTCACGCTAATGGACAGATATCAGACAGAGGAATACCACAAAGCCTGTCCTTTACCTGCTTAGCACAGAACCGGTGTCCGAACTCACGGGCAACGGCAGGGACGATGACAATCTTAGATACAGATCTGCGACGAAGAGCCACGACGATGAAGATGATCGGGAACAGATCTCAAGATCAAAGTCAGATTACAACACTGCCAACGCATAACGAACAATGTCGTTGTAATATTTAAAAGAGTAACTACATTATTAGAAGGCCACGAACATCGTACAGTACTCTTCGCTTCCTTCGTTGACTGATTGATCGGGATTATTTCATAAGAAACGTGATGATGGATGCAATAACTCAGGTCACTCACACTATCCCTCGACATACGAAATGCTATCTTCTCGAGCCCCAAAGCCAAAGCCCGGCATAAAGCAACCCCAGAGGTGCAACCGTGAGTCGCCAAAGGGCCTTGTTCACCGTCTCCGCAGCAGGCATCCAGTTGGCACCTCCGACAGTCGAGAGGAACATGACGGGTATCCGCACCAGGAGCTGGATCAGATTGAGAGGAGGCGGGAAGAGGTGAGGGGCCGAGTATGCAGCGACAACCCGGAAGAGGGCTTTACGAGCCTGCAATCCGACCGGCTTCGAGTACCGATCCCACCGATCCACCGCTTCATCCGATGATAGGGAAGGATAGATGAGGACGAGCATCACGAGTGAACATATCATCAGCAGGAATATGACGGCGAACAACGACAAAAATGCAGTTCGCGCCTCGATGGGTGCAGGAGCGGATGCGTACGACATCATCACCGAAGGGAAGATGTCGTACAATGACGTCGAGAGAAGCAGGAGAGAAAGGATCAATGCCGGCAGGAAGAATACAACGACAGGGAGTATAATGTGAAAGATGCCGTGCCAAATGAGAGTAGCCAAGGGTAGTATACTCTCAAATGGGAGGAAGTACAGCGGGCTCGGACTGCGGGGAGTATGTAGTTCGAGGACAATCCAGGAGAATGCGAAGAACAATACGGCGTAGGCGAAGTCGTCCGGTGAAGGGGCAAAAGGCAGGTGGGAAAGGAAGGCGGCAAGCACCAGTAGAGGAGGAATTATCGATAACGACCATTTCTCTATGATCTTGGCGCATGAGTAGCAGATCAGGAGGGCCACTCGTAAGTCAGCAGAGACCGATGCGGTAGGATCGGTGGACCTCGATGGAGGCATGACCAAGTAATGTGCAAGCAGAACGAGATAGGCTATCAGGAAGGATAGGTCAATGGCATGCAGGACCCTATATAACGCCCGTTAGCTATCGTTGGCTGCCCTGCTCGGTGAAGACGGAGTGGCATACCTTGGAGTACATACCGCATCTAGTCTGCACAACAATCGTTCAACGAGAGAACGATCTCCGAGAGGAATAGCCCTGCCCTGGCGCCACGTCCTCCTTATGCTAAGGAGGAATAACCTGTCCGTTAACAGCTCCGGCGGTACATCTGACTTGCTCAGAAAGTCGACAACTAGGACACTGCTGCTCAGCACTATGACGGATACGATCAAACAGCTGCATACCACGTAACGGTCTCCCATCACCGCGTCTGTAGTAGAACGAACTCCACAAAACTTCCCCTATTTCTTCTGCCGAGCGATCATCCGCAAGAAAATCGGACCATTCTTGCAGAATGCGACGATCCAGCTGTTGTATGCTCTCTGCGCGCTCTCGCTCGTTCATCCACGCCCTCCAAATGTCCGAATCATATGTGGGTGACGACACAACAGATCCACGCAATCGAAGCAAGACCACTAGCAGGAAGGCAGTCTCTTCTGCTCGACCAGAGAGGACATATGGACAGAGTTCAGCGCGAGAACAAGCATCGATATCCTTGGTTTGAATATGCAGTATTACTGGCTCAACCAGAGGGAGATGAGGGCTGGGTTCTTGGCCCCGCGGCCATCTTCGTTCCACAAGAAGCGCAGTCGTCTCTGTCGGCTGCTCATGGTCGGTGGATTCGCTGAGGCCGTTCATGGCGCAAGCGCTCTTCAGAGCGTGTAGACGCCAAGTCCCGATCATCTTGTACACGTGGCACGTGGGGGGCGCTAAGCACGTCTAGTGGCTGAAGCTCATACTACCCCGCACTGATACACAGGGTTCGCTCTCCGGCAACATCAAGGATCCACAATGAGCAGCGTCTCGACACCGCTTTTGCAGACAATCGAGCCCGATGAACCCACAGAGCATGCAGTCCCGACAGGGAACATCAATGCCTCCTCGGCGAATCGCAGGACTCCCGTAGTCCTCACACCCGGGGCTCGCGTCTCAGAGCCTATGGCGACCAACTCGGCCGACGCGGAATCAGGTACGACTATGCGAGTGAATGCTTTGCTAGGATGTACTAACCGCAGAACTAGGCATCGCTGGCATATTCCGACAAGTACGCCTTGAGTCCATCTGCGGCGAAGCGTTCTCATTCATCCTGAGCAGTCTGCCCATCCGATGGCTCTCTTGTTCTTGTTCCTCTTGCGTATAGCCGCGATCACAGTGTATCTACTGTGTGGCTTCTTTACAAGCAACTTTGTGCTATCGGTATGTCAGCTCCTGGCTAACTTTTATAGAAGAAGTTAACACCGGTTCCTATCGCAGACTGTCCTCGTCGTAGTGCTCCTCGCGATGGACTTCTGGAATTGCCGGGTGAGTTTACTCACGATCATGATTGCTGCCTCTTGATAGATGTTTTCTGCGAAGTAGAACGTAGCTGGGCGCATTCTAGTCGGTTTACGTTACTGGAACCAGGTAGGGTATTCTGGGTCTGAAGAATGGGCGAGCTGTTCATATGCCTTCCAGGTGGACGACGACGGAGAAAGCTACTGGGTATTCGAAAGCCGAGACGTAAGAACCCCTTCACTCCTCACCAATGGCTTTCAAACCCTAACGCCGAGGAACCTCCAGCCGTCACGCCCAGCGAACCCGATTGACTCCAAGTGAGTGACTCTCATGTCGTACCACAAGCATAGTCTCATCGTTCGCATACAGGATGTTCTGGGTTCGTACGTCTCAGAGCACATTCGCAGCCGGGACTAATCCTCCATGAAACAGATTGCACTATATGTGTTCCCACTGTTGTGGGCCGCTCTCTTCATCGTTTCCCTGCTCAAGTTCAACCTCTCGTGAGTATGGCACGGCCCCTAAGAGTGCACTGCTGACTGGTAGCGTGAGCAGGTTCGTGCCTATCGTGGTGCTCGCATTGGTTTTCAACTTCTCCAATGCCATTGGCTTCACATACGCGTTCGTATATCTTCCGCGATGCTCATCTATGACGATTCATAACGTGGAACTTCTTATACTAGTGACCGAGACGCCAAGCAAAAGTGGGCCAACAACCTTGCATCGTCCGGCTGGAGTATGGGCATGGGTGGCTTTGGCGGTCAGATCCTGAGCGGCGTAGTGAAGAACAGTGTCGGCAGGGTCTTCAAGTAGCTTCTCTAGCCCGCAATCTCCACGTCAAATTTCACGAATATCGAACCATCATCTGAGATATTTTTCTTCTATCTTCCATTCTGGACATCGTCCGCTCTGCGGAGCGGCAAAAGCGTGCGCTACTGAAGACAACTGATGCGAAGACGAAGACGAAGAATGCAGGGATGCCACAGTGGAATTGTAAAATGGAAACAAAAAGTGTGCAAATGTTGATACACAGACGACGATGCGTGCCAAGTCCTACTTGAGTTGAACTGAGAAGAAAAACATGCCATAAAATATGCAGTGGGTGCCAGAGTCTCCGTATCCATATGCGGCTACATGTACAACAACTGGTCCAAGAACGGCTGCGAGACAGCCTCGGTGCGTGGTGCGCAGTACGGGGAACAAACGAGCGGGAGTTGGTAAGGAGCGAAAGAGCGCGCGTACGAGTCACGGCAGACGACGACGATATCATCCGACCTTGACTACTTCCGTGAACTCACGCCAAACCATCCACGCACGTCGACCCGGGAGGACGCGACCGTGGGTGTTGACGGTGGTGGAACGCCAATGAACGACCGACGGCGGCCATCGGCTTTGAAAGATGAAACCCGTGGTGTTGCCATGGACGGGAATGGGTATGACGTGTTGGACGTAAGCGTCATGGTTGACGGCGTCCGCGTGGTAAGTGTCGGCGACGGGGGAAACACAAACAACGTTTGCGAGGGTGTTGAGACCATGGACATGGGTCTCGGTGTTGGGAGATTGCGGGTCCTGCTCTGTGGAATGCGAAGGTTGGCAGGAGGCTGTTCCGCCTTGCGAGCATCCACGCGAGGACGGGGCGCCATGACGGCAGGGTTTATCGGTATCACAGGGGACGACGGCACGGGAGGAAGAATACCAATCGGAGGGGGACGTCGCCTCGACTTCGTCTTTGGCTGTGGCAGAGGAGGAATCTCGAACGACATCTTGATCGCTGTGGCGGGTGGGGAGAGATTGAAGCTGAGCTTGTGATGAGGAGCCGACGGAGGCATTCTGATAAGGAGTTGCTGTCGTGCTGTCGGCGGCGTAGGCGAGATCTGACCACGGGACTTTGAGTCAAGCGAGACTCGAGATGAGCCACTGGACTCGTCCTCAGTGGGCTCTGCGCTGGAACAACTTGCCTCTGTGCTTCCCTCATCAAATCCGCCTCCAACGCCCAGCAACTCCTCCTCCTCGTCCTCTTCAACCAGATCTTCGCTCAGTAGGCTACTGCCAGTCATGATGCTAGCGATCGATCCAGCACGTTTTCTTGAACCGCTGCTGATGCGCAGCCTTCTTGACCCGCTGGGGCCCGTGCCAGTGGAGCTCAGCGATGATGTCGATGATTTGCGTGCGACCAAGCGATCTTCCATCGCCCGATCCAAGGCCTTTGCTTCCCGCATGACTTCGATGCTCTCGCGATCATCGTTCTCCTCGTCCAGCAGCATCCGCTGCTTGCCCCACTCTTCTTCAGAGGGAGACTGGTCCGACGATCCCGGCGAGGAGTTCCCCGTCTTGAACGTCCGCTCATAATCTAACAGCTGATAAATAAGTCTGAAAAGCAAATATAGAGTGAACAGCAATTCCGAGCAGTAAGCATGTTCACTGACGACATATTAGGCCCTACGGCGCGACTTTTCTCTTTAACGAAGGTATAAGCACCCTGCATTCCCTTGAGAGCCCACACTTCTGAAGGCACGTTGGGAGACCGCTGGGCGGCTGCACGCATCACCAACGCTATTACTAACGTTGCCGAGCGTGAGATTCCGCATTGGCAACTGTATGCGTTGTAAGCTGAACGTGGTCATCGTTACAAGAACGCAGGTTGCTCACTGGATCAACACGCCGTCTCCGCGTTCCAATGCCTTGTCTACAAACGCCATGGCTGCGGGGAAGCCCTCATGGACGAGGTCCACCTGCCCATGCGACCAAGGCAGCTTGAGATAATGCATCGCAGGCCTTCCGCTGGGGATATGGGCAGGGTAGTATGTCGAGTCTGTTCTACTTGCTGCAGCCTTCAAGTCGGGCGTTGATGCGAATTGGCGCAACGGCTGGTTGAGGTCAAAGACCGTCGAGACTTCCTTGGCTACGTTCAGGATGGACCTGATACCGCGCTTCATATGCCCCGTCCAATCGCGGACGTTATCCTCAGAACCGAGCCAGATACCTGGAAGAACCTGCACGGGTCCATTCTGGTACGGACTGGGATCGGAATGCTCGTCCTCTTCTCCCCTCCTGCGGAGAAGACCGGACCCGGTAGTGGGAGGCAAGGAAACGATGGATAGCCTCCGCTTTGGCTCCGCATCTGGCAAATCGGACGGGAGCAGTGGCGAGTTGGCGGCGGAGGATTGGGCCGAAGGGAGGGCGAGCGATAGCCTTTTCATGTTTCGGGAGGACCGGGGCTTGCTGGGGGTCGGAAAGACGAAGGAATCCGTATCGGAAGTGGCAGATGAAAGTGTGGAGACAGAAGCAGAGCTCTCGTTCTGGACGACCGCTATATCGGAACGGTGCGCAGGAGGCTCAATACGGAGTGAAGCGAGGGGACCTCTCCGTCGAGGCGTGGCAGACTGGAGGGCAGACTGCGGGCGGGGGGTTGCTGCTGTATCCATGCTTTTGAGGTTGGACTTGACACGCCGGCGTGTACTCAGATAGCGATACGAAGGGGATGGATTGAAAGCAGATAAAAGGGAACCAATCCCTTACTCAAAAGGGAAGGGATATTGGAAAGGAGGAAAGGGAAAGCCCCAGCAGCTGCAGCGGTCCGAGGAGGACGAGGACGAGGAGGAGAGGGAAAAAAGAAACCAGGGCGGTTCGGATCGCCCGGGGTGATAAGTAGTACAAATCGCATTGGCAACGGTGAGTGTGGCTGCGACGTTGGTATGTTCCCACGTGGCTCTCGTCTCATTCCTTAAGGCCCTCAGCGTGCGTCCCCCGCCCGCTATCGTACTCCCATTCACGCGTCTTTCATTAATGCTAAGCTCATTTCGAATGACGACGCCAATCTGCATCGCGACATCATCGGCTGCCGTGCGTCGTCGACTCAACGCTGCCCAACAGTCTTGCAACAAGGCACGCCGGTGATTCTGTGAGTTGACCACATACAACCTCAATCTTCTGTCAACTCTTGTCAAAGCCGTGGGAAGTGGCTCATATTGCCATTCCCTCCGCTGAGGGTGCATAAAAGCTATGTCCGATACGTATATATCTTATTACCTCGGAGCGAAGCTGCTCTATGTGCTAGTTCACCAACTCCTCTGTCACACTTTGCCGGCCCGATCGGCTGTTTTCCAAGAGTGTCGAAGCGCACAGATGAATGCCCTCCGATTCATGTCGATAATGCAGCGCTTCCGATTGACCAGATTGCAACGTCCATCACCACGTTGGTCCGGATAACGCGAGCATCTAGGACAACTCCGAACGTATTCCTGAGTGATTTGTCAAATTACGCAGACCCAACCGCAAGGAGGTAATGTAAGCATCATACGTATCAATCACCTGTCAACCCGAGGACAACATGTCACAAAAGTTCTCCAACTCCGTCGTCACTTGTCCGTCGATAAGCACCTATTGCAAAAAGGACATGATGCAAAGGGAGGGGGGGTGAGGGGGTTGGACATGCGCAGTGCAGCAGAGTATACGGCTAATCTCAGCGCGATATACTTCTTGCAATGCTAGCTTCATGATGTCTCCTGAGTGTGGTCGGCCTCACCGCAGTGTGACATTCGGAGCAAACAAAAGGAGTTTTCACGAATGGGTATTCGAGGCTTGAGCAGCTTGGAAGAAATGCCTATTGGAGTGCAGAGGCCTAAGAGGAGATATGTGTCGCAAAAGTCTCCGGAACGTTGGTGATTTACCCAGCAGTACATGTTGTGGCTGCGCAGAGTGTCGAACGACCTCCGGTTCCCTCCCGCATCGTCTCAGACGTAGTTTGCGCGTGTTCTTGGAGAAGCCGGACGATCGTGCAAGAAGAATACTCAGAAGAACTAAGCAGGTTCTGAGTGAGCTCTAGAAGCGACGCATTGATGAGAGAGGGTCGAGTCGAGAACGCCTTATATCGTTACCCCCATCTACCCCAACATCGTGCGATTCCGCTTTTCTTCAGCCGGAGATGCCCAATCGCTACCAGGTCGCCTATATAGGCTCCTTCATCATCACCTTCTCCTCCCTCCTCGCCCTCTCCCGGTTCATCAACTCCAAGCTCAAGGCGGCCGGCTACCACGTCTCCGACCTGATCTTGATCGGTCTTCCTCGTAAAAAGCGTGATATGGACTCGATGGCCAACTCGACTGGCTGGCCGGAATTTGGAACTCCTTTCTCCATGGCGGGCTTGCTGAACACCTCCTATGGTCAGCTGCTGGCGTTCGCACTGGCAGTGGCCACGACTGCCTTCGTCTATGGGAAGTTCGGAGGGAATACCAGTGAGTGTTCGTGCCCTCGCGTCGCGTGTCTTGTGATACTCAGAAGCAACAGAGAAGAGAAAGATGGTGTTGGACCCCAAAGTGTGGCAGGAGTTCTCATTGATTGAGAAAATCCCGGTATCACACAACACTGCTATGTGAGAGAGCGTCTCGTTTTATCCTCGGGGCATGTTTTGACTTCACCGCAGCTACCGCTTCGAGCTGCCCTACTCGGATGATATCCTCGGCCTCCCGATCGGCCAGCACATTTCTGTGTCTGCCGAGATCAACGGGAAGGATATCATGCGCAGCTATACACCCACGAGTAGCGATGACGATCGTGGCCACTTCGACCTCCTGGTGAAGGTAGCCAATCAGTCTGTCCATGACCATCGTGCTATGCTCACGCATTCCATTCAGGCATATGAGAAGGGAAACATCTCGCGTTACCTTTCGCTCCTCAAGATCGGTGACAAGATCCGGGTGAAGGGACCTAAGGGTCAATTCACGTACTCTCCGTCTCAATGGCGTGTCCTCGGTATGATCGCTGGTGGCACCGGCATCACGCCCATGATCCAGATCATCCGCGCTGCTCTGAAAGACTCGGATGACCACACAAACATCAACCTTATCTACGCGAACGTCAACGAGGAGGACATCCTGCTCAAGAAGGAGCTCGACGACCTTGCAAAGAAGCACGAGGAGCGCTTCCGGGTCCTCTACGTCTTGAACAACCCTCCCGAGGCCTGGACCGGCGGTGTTGGTTTTGTCTCAAAAGCCCAGGTTGAGAACTGGATGCCGGCTTACAACCCACATAACGATGTCAAGGTCCTGCTTTGCGGTGCGTACATACGTAACAACCTTGCAGACATGCATGCTGATGATGTCGTGCAGGACCCCCTCCCATGATGACCGCCATGAAGTGAGTGATTTGATGTTCTTACTGTATCCGAAGCATGTGCTCATGGTTGCCAGGAAACACCTCGAGGAACTCAACTACCCTCCTGCGCGTACAGTCAGCAAGCTCGACGACCACGTACGTGATGTGAGCCGAGCGTTGCCCAGATTGCTGACTTGCACCCAGGTCTTTGTCTTCTAATGGAATCTATTTGGGCACTGGGACGGATTAGACAGATACCCTGGACACACGATGCACAGGAGATGTCGGGATGCTGGTTTTGCAGTTGTACCTTTGTTGTAGTGAATGCTATCTGCTTTCTTCACCATCTGTCGTGCGAGTGCAATCTTGCCATGTCGTCGTCGTCGTGCGGCGGTAGCCCTGTGTGTCGCTATCCGCTGATGATCGTGACATTCTCAGAAAGGAACTGGTCCAGCTCCCTTGGACACACGAGGCGCTCGCTAGCATGCTTGATTGTTTCGCCCTTGCCGCGACCATATGCAAACCAACTCTGTTCATCGTTCTGCTGCCCTTAAAGCCGCCCTCCTGCGCGATGCGCTGGACAGAGCGCCTTGAACCACGATCCCAGGTCCGTTGGTGGTACTGCTCACGACGTCGACAACATGGCAGCAATGGAAAGTTCACACGACCGCGACGTGAGTGCTATCTACCATCATCCGGCACTTCATCTCAACACAGGTTGTGCTCGCAGAACAAATGCCACCCGTCATTCTGCTCCGCCGACTCAGACGTTGTGCTGTGCTCCAAAGACAACGTCCTGTTCCGCGTCCACTCGCTCACCCTCAAGACCACCTCGGGATGGTTCAACACCATGTTCAGCCTGCCGCGGGAGTCGGACGGATTCTCTGACGTGCTGCACCTCGACGAAGACGCGGACGTCCTGACCGGGCTCCTGAAGATGGTGAGCGGCATGGAGCTGCCCGAGATGGGCTCACTCGACGTCGTAGAATCCATCCTCCTCGCCGCCGAGAAGTACGACATGCCAGGGCCGGTATCCATCATACGCAGCACGATCGCCCACCATCTCACGGATGCGAACGCCCTGCGCATCTACCGCCTCGCGTGCTCGCGGTTCTGGAAAAAAGAAGCGCAACTCGCGTCGTCGTACACGCTCACGCTCGACTTGTGCTCGCCCGCCGCGATGGCGGAGGTCTCCCGTATGGACGGACCCGCCATCGCGAAGCTGTTCTTGCTGCATCGGCGGAGAAGGGACGCGCTGAAGGACGCGCTGGACGACCCGGCCTACTTCAGTGCGAACGACTTCCCGATCTGTGATGCCTGCGAGAGGCATCTTGATCACGTCCAGTGGATTTCGTTGAAGTATGCCTGGCTATCTCGGTCAGAAGAGGCGCCGTTCGGCCGCACGACCAGTGTTGCACAGCTGCATGCACCCGAGGTGCTCGCGGTGGTGGCGGCCACCTGCCCAAGCTGCCAGAAGCAGATGTACATGCCAGCGGTGACGTTGCGGAACTTGCAGAGGGTGGTTGAGAGTCTCCCCCAATCCATCGAGGTGAGCTTCAAAGGGATACGTCTCGCATTCAACGCTGAGTGGCTGATTACCGTCTTGTTTCTGGAATAGTTCGCCTGACGTAAAATGTGGTCGATATAATACACTACGCGCGATACTGGCGGGCAAGTGGTCTGGCTGCACGTTCATGGTGAGTTGCGCCCGATTTGATGTGAACCATGCACTGACTTCGAGAGGAGAAGATAATGAAATGCTCGGAGAGGAAATTGTATATAATCTGCTAATACGATAACCATGTTTGTCTTCAAGAGGTCTTCCCGCATCGTGGGTGAGCGCCGACGCTCGTGTATGTCACTCCTCGTTTATTGAGTCGAGCCTAACGTAAGCACATTACTCGTCAACTCATCACGTCTTCGATGCGCAGCATGACACCATGATATGAGTATGCCTGTTGGCGGTGGTAAGCGTCACGCCCTGGCCACAAAGCCAGCGCCTGGCTTGATGAACAATTGACGCAACCCCTATAAGAGTCTTAGCAAGCGCGGATCACGGACGAGCGGGACCTGAACATAAGACCACTACGCGCCCGGAGCACGCTCGCCGAGTGATAACCGCATTCCCATCATGCCTCCTGCATAGCACGCTTCTGTCATCAACACCGTGACCAGCACGAACCCTGCACCCCTGCGGCTATAAAGCTGCCCCATAGCTGTGTGACTGGAGGCCCAACGCTGCGCTCGACTATACCCACACTGCGCCCCGCGAGAACACCTCCTACACCTCCAAGATGTCCAAGGTTCGCAATTTCCTTAAGCACTTCCGACCCTCCAAGAAGCCTGCTACTCTCTACGTCTTTGGCTTGTCGGTATGGTCTGCGGTGCCCGAGCTCGCTGTGTATGTACTTTGACGATGCCATCCACTACCTGTGCTTATCTTGCATTGTGCCCGGCGTGCAGTGAAGAGCTTGGCTATCAAGAAGGCCAAATTGAGAAGAAGGTAGTCGACCTTGTCGAAGGTGCCAACTTCACACCCGACTTCTTGAAGATTGTGAGCTCCTGCGATTATCGGAACCTGTCCCTTCTTTTGCTGATTGGGGGATAAGAATCCTAAAGCGACCTTGCCTGTCCTCCAAGCTGGTGGACAGGTCTTCACCGACACACAATCAGTCACTCACTACCTGGTCAAGAACGCACCGAAGAAGGTCACCGTCGGTACCGCGTTCATCGCCAAGCTTCATGAGGACAAATACGACCCCAATTTCCCGCTTTTACTCACAGTACGTCCAGACTGTCGGGTCAAATGACATGCCGCTGATCCCACGCGGCCATCAGCGCAACGAAGATGAATTGCAGGCTGCTGCATCCGGCTTCCCCATGACATTCGTCCAGAACCGTGAGTTCGCGCTGTCAATATCATCAGTTGCGTATCCGTGCTGATCCGCCGACAGGCCAGAATGCTCTGGAGAAGTATTTCCAGACTCCCGAAGCGGCGCCATTCAAGCAATTCTATGAGGAGAAGATAAAGGACAATGGCAGCGTCCTTGCCCTATACAAAGGCGAAGCGTCGCCGGAAGCGAAGGAAGCCTTCTTCGCGCAGTCAAATGCACACTGGGAAACAATATCCGCATTCATCATTAACGAGCTGCCGGCGATCCTCCCAGAAAGCGGCTTTGTTGGCGGCAAGACGCCTGGGGAGGACGACTTCCATCTGGCCGCGTGGCTGGCACGCCTCGCGCATGTGAAAGGCGCATCCGTGGACAAGGATGGCTACAAAGCGCTTGAGAAGGAGACGCACCAGGAGATACCCGCGAAGGTCGCTGCATACTGGGCTGCGTGGAGCGAGCGGCCGAGCTGGAAGAAGGTATACGCTAACGGACTGCACTAATGATAGGATGTACCATACACTAGCCGTGACTATAGTGTAGATGTTGCTGGACACTCACGAGACGCCTCCTACTCGTATGGTCGATGTTATATACCCGGCTCGCCTTCGTCCTTCAATCTGTCTTAACAATGATGTCTTCCTTTACGGCGAGCGCAACACGGAACAAGTAGCACTGCGACATGGCATACCCTGCCGTGGCCAACGTCTTGAGCCAGGCGTCCCAACGTATTGCTCGGCAGCGCATGCAGTGCAGCCAGGAAACAATTGAATCGGAAAGCAGCCCTGGACCCTGAGACGCACAAGTGGGGATGTTCTGCGGTCAATCGATATGGAGATAGGCTGTCCCAGAACAAGCCTCAGATACTGAGCACTGCCGACATGGCGCCAGGCAAATCCGGGGTTGAACCTTCGAGCATCTCTTGCCTGCACTCATCCAATCTATGCAGCATGAAAGCAGATTGGTTCATCGCAGAGCTTTGCATTCAGGGTAGGACAGACACTCACATCCGCTTGATCTCATCGGCAGCCCTCTTGCCGACAATGTACTCACCCTCCGTGAGCTCTCGAAAGGCATAACGTGCGAGCTGAATGGCAGAGTCGTAGTAGTGCAAGGGAGTGAGTCTGTCTTCATCTTGAGAGAGCAGCGGACGAATGAACCGGAAGTGATGCAGCATCCGGACGTGTGGGCGTAGCAAGGGGTGACGGGGTATGATGAGATGTGCGAGGGCGTCTTCAGGTCGATAGGCCGTTAGACAATGAGGGCGTTGGAGATAGTGAAATATACGAGCCTATCTCCTTCACCGTTCTCAAAAGAGCGGTGCGAAATCGGGTATCGGCATACTTAGTACCTAATCAGAAGCATCATCTCAACAGGTGCAGAGAGGAATTCAAAAATGAGGACCCCACCAGGCTTGCCCCACCCCTCCTGAAGCCCGTCCTTGGGTTGCGACTCGTACGTGACCAGACAAGCGCGGGTATACTCCTGCTGGATGAAGCGGTGCACTGTCTGCAAGAACGACACGGTCAGGAAAGGTGGTATGGAATGGCTGAAGCACAAGATCCACCTCAGGCAGGTCCGCTTTACCCAAGGTACGGTACGTCTTCGAGATCCTCTGCAGCCTCCGGTGTACGGCAATCCTCCGCTTCAAGCAGAACGCCAGCGAGAAGACACACTGTCGCAATCCATTCAGATTTTCCTCTACCCGTACAGATGCTAACAGTAACAAGTACCACAAGGACATACGCTGCGCCGATGACCACCGCATTCCAGTTGTCGTTCCATGACCTGTGCGGGTCGGTCCTGACGGCCTGGGAGAGCAGCAAGGCGCATGATACCGCTGCGAAGAAGGTGGTGACGAGGACTAGGGCGACATAGAGGACAGCGAAGATGGTTGAGACCCCTCGAGACTTGGAGAACATCCACCCGGCCGTAGTGAGATGACTTGAGAGGTGCGCATTATTAGCACGGCGGGTTAAGTATTACAAAAAAATGATTTCACAAGCTTGCTTGTGGATCACCAAATATGCACGTGGCACAGACGCCCTTGGTGGCCAATGCAACTGACTCTAGGCTAGTCATGATCTTCAACAAATTGTTTAGTATAAAAAGTCGTGCATTTCGCTTCGAGCGAGTATATCTAGATTGAAACAACTATGACATATATGACGATGCAAGCACAAGGTACAGCTACACAGGCAGCACAGCCTATTTTGTTCATGAGAATATTGTAAATGATTGTGAGGAGAACCACAGTTTGCTCATGTTTTTGTCAATGACAACTTCTCAAATTATTTTAATTATTATTAACTCAATTATGCAGCAAAGATAGGTGATCTGCTGCACATTTTAGTTGATAAGCATTAAAATAATTCTAGAAACTGTCATTGATAAAAACATAAGCAAACTATGGTTCTCGTTTGATCATCTTTCAAATATTCTCATGAACAAAACAGGTCATGCACCCTGTGTTAACAACTGCTCAAACAAGCTGCTGTATCTCCTCAATCTCACATTTGCACGTTCTCGCTGAGTTCGGCTCGATGAGCCAGTTTTCCAACGGCAGGCTTGTGAAACACCTACCTGAACTCTCCTTCCACGTTTCCTTGTATAAAGTACTCGCAGACGTAGTACTGGGCAGGCTATGCAAGCGAAAATCAACAACAACCCTCTTTGTGCAGTATGCACTCACCCCATAGCTAGCAGGGAAGATCCCGTTACACTCTTGCATACCACAGCCGACCTCCGTGGTTGCTTTCCATACAACCTATGCCAGCCTCACATGAGCCCCATGCGGACTGATAGGCGCGAAATGAGGAGAGACGCACCTGAGTAAAATGCGACGCAACTGGGTCACTGGGGTTGTATTGAGCTGGCAAGTGTTCCGCGTAAGATCAGTGCTGCATGCAGAGTTGTGGTGTGGAGGCACTCACAGGCCTCGTCGGTCCAAGACTGAATGGCCGCTGCAATTCCGTAACCACTGCCCGTACCAGCAGCGAGATTCTCTATGGCGAAAGGAAGTGTCAGGAAACTACTGGATATGTAGGCCTCGCTGATTACACACCCCCGTAAGGTCCCAATGTGCCGCCAGAGTGTTCGAACACGCAGCCATTAGCCCATTCCTGCGCCGCGGCGGCAAGCGTGTCGTTCCAAGTCAAGGCTACAGCGCCATGCTGGGCACGAACGGTATTCTGGTCGGACAGATACCGGTCGATGTCGCTCGGTGACGTGGAAGATACAGAGGATGTGATTGCGGCCGCCGAGGAAGACGCCAAGGTCGCCACGAAGGCGGAAGACGAGGTGACACTGATGGTTGAGAGTGCAGCAGCAGTGGTGGTCAACGCGGTAGGCGTATCGTTCGCGCTGGATGTGAAAGAAGATACAGCTACGGGCTCGGCTGATGAGACTACGGTCGGCGCCGTCCGTGGGGAAGCGGATGAAGACGACACCACAGAGGCGTCTACAGCTGGCTGCGTCGTTGAGATCGCGACTGCTGGTTGGAGGGAAGAGGTAATGGGTGTTTCTGAGATGGTGATTGGCACATACGATACCAGCCCGGAGTCGCTGATTGACTGCGTTGCAGGAACAGAAGGCAGATTGGTGACTGATCTAGAGACCGACCGTCAACATCACAATTAAGTAACGAAGACATTCGTCGGGAACAGATCCATGGATGTTCACGTACGATGGCCTTACGCGACATGCGCGCCGCGAGATCTTCCCAGCAGAAGTAGCCTTCTTCATTCTCGAGAGATTACTACGTCTTTTGTGGTATCGGTGTGCATAATCCAAGCCCGCTTGCGCGCAAGAAATCTCGGAGACTATCACAGCGAGAACAAGCAGTGCAATTGCCAGCCGGTTCATCATAGATGCTTGTATGAAAGAATGTAGCTCTCAGAAGAAGGACTGCTGAAAGACAGTAAGTGAATATGAGGGCCGACGGGGCTAGAGCTTAGCGCAAAAGAAAGAAAAAGAGAAGTTGAAGACTAACAGGAGAGCCCCATTTCTTATATGTCGAGTGAGGGCGACTTGGTAGGGAGGATACGTCGCCACGGAAATCGATTGATCATGTCGAGGTCGTAAGGTCCCGCGTTCATATCGCTAGCGAGCTATGATGGCGAGTATCCAGCAATGGGCATGCAGTTCCACGTGTCGTAGACGCTCCCAGGGTGAATGTAAGGGCTTGAAGCCTGAGATGCAGATCAACACGACATACAGATGTGGTCGATACGGCGTGTGCATCGTAGGGCATCACGTGGGCGCGCCATCCTCGCTCAACTTGCGCTCAGCTCATGCTTTCCTGCCACTTGTGTTTCTAACCACCACTGAAGGACATGTCTTGCAGCGAGGATCCTCCATACTACGTCCTAGTGGCCCATTCATCCCCTTTGAGCAACCCGGCTCCCACCTCCTCGTCGCTCAGCCACCCGGTGATCGAGTACCACTACGCCGATGACTCTCCCAGAGCCCTCTTGCCGCACTATCCAGGCGAGCATGTCCTCGTCATAGACTACGATCCGAACAGAGGCTCCTCCCCGACAGTGAAGAGCCTGTCGGCCGACGTGGCGGTGACAGGGCTTAGGATCACCGATGCTCCTGGAGCGGATGAGCTGAATAGGAACAACAAGATGTATATCCTTGAGACAACGGCTGTGCCCGAGGAACGGTGCGTTAAGCTACGTCATTAACGAATGGTGTGCTAATAAGTCGCTGCAATAGTGTCGAAGAGAACGACTGTCAATCACCTCAGGCAGTCCTTACTCGTTTCAAGCAGCGGTATGTAAAACTATCCCCGCCTTGTTCATTAGCTTCACGCGCAGCTCCACAGAAATGCGATTCTGAGACGTGCACTCGAATATCCTGAGTGTCTCGACGACACACAACCATCGACGACGATGAATGAAGAACGGTAGCAGTCCCAGATCCAAAGCATCTTCACGGCCCGGCAGAATATCCGCTGAGGGGAAGTCATTTGCCTCGACATAAGCTGGAATATGAATACGTCTCGGATACATCCAGGAAATAACCTGAGATGACCATTGGTCCTGCTAGAGTGATGGACGCTCTAGGTACATAGCGCTCACATCCCCTCATCATGCCATACCAACTGGGTAGACGAGAATGCAGGACGACGCAATCGCCTGGTATTGTGCGGTAACAGTTTTGCTGTAGTAAGCATATGGGCAGGTGAAAGGCTACTTGTGGGATCCTATATTAGGGAGTCTGAGTACAATGCGATAGCAGTGTAGAAATACATCTGAGCGCGTGTGCTTCATCGCTTCTTGTGCTTGCCACTGCGATGTTTCATACTGGATGACGTTGCCGTCTTCGACGGGCTGGGTGTTGAAGGCTTCTCTTCCTCCCCTGCATGTAGCAGCGCCGATAATCTGCACGAGGGGAGGTAGTGTCAGCCCGCATACATTGCTTTAATGGAGCACACTCACCCGCCGCTGATGTCACCACTCTGGAGCGAGCTTTGCAGACTGCCAATACGAGACTGTCGCTTGTTGAAGTCCTGCAGGACTTCTGGGTCCATGTTTTTCTGAGGCTCACGTCAGTGTTGGCGCATGTCTTCATGGTCGGAAGGACATACCATGAGATACGGCATTGCTAACATCATAGCGCCCATCGAGAGCATCATCAACATCATGGGGCTCTGTAGCGTGCCCAACAGATTGAACGATTGCGGTGGGGCAAAGTAATCGTTCTTCTTCCGCGCAGTAAGCACGATTGGGTAGGGAAGTGCTATGGCGGAGGGTGGAGAGAGAGGCGTGCCAGGGATATAGGGTCGGACCTCGGGCAGCGAGTCCGTCTCGAAGACATCTACTCGCAGCTGGACATTGTTTCGAACGATGAGCACGAAAACCATCAATGCGAGCGCAGTGGAGGAGTACCTTGTCAAATGTGTGATCATGTGCTACTACGGAGAGGATATACGTCCCGGCTGGGACATCAGGGCTGTCGGGGGCGTTCAGCTCTACGAACAGAAGTGTGGCCAACGGAGAGAACGCACATCACGAAGCCGCCATCTTCTGTGATTCCCCCACGTAGCTTGTCATCATCGAGCACAACCTTTGCGTGCCCTAAAAACCCTACGTCTGACAAGACAAGTCAGACAGTACCCTCGAGTCGTGAGAATGACAGCCTCGTACTAGGACATAATTCATTCCAGGAGATTCGTCCCCTCAAATCCACGGCAAGCGCGGTGTGAAATAGGCTAATTGCATCATTAGAGTGTCAATATGAGTGACAAGTGTAGTTTCAAGATGCTCACCTCGCCAAGGCGAGCAGAAACAACGGTACACGCATCGCGAGAGTGGACGTGTATCGAGTGACGCGGTAGAGGCTTTTGTACAACAAACACACACAAGCACTGGTGATCGACTACTAGCGCTACCATCACTCTGGACGTCGTCCATTTTCCTAGTCCAAGTCCCCACTGTATACCGTTGTCTCACACCGTTCAAGATGCGGCAAGGGCGTGCTAAGACTTATCGCAAGCTGATGTCCATGTACTGCATGTCGTTTGGCTTTAGGCAGCCATACCAGGTTCTAGGTGAGCTGCAAGAGCTGCTCGCGTTGAACCCCACGAAAGCTTAGCCATCCCCTTTAGTCGACTCTGAGATGTGCAAACACGCCGCCTCCCAACAGCACGACTTCCTGAAGCAACTCGGGGTCGTCCTACAAGGGTCCGTCAAACTCAGTAAGCGCTTTCGCATTGAATGTTTCGCATCAGCACTTCACTAACCACCCGGCGAAGCGGCTCCTCAGTGATCACCCAGTGCTGCATCCAAGAGCTCTATCTGCAAGCAAAGGAGCAGCAGCCCGCGGTAGACCTCGCCAAGACGTTCGAGCGGCGGAAATGCAACCACCGTGTGGCGATACCTGGGGACGAGTGTATTGCGAGCCTTGTCGGTATGTAAACGTTTTTTCCGGTCTACTTCCCATGTTTCATGTACTATTCAGGTGAGACAAACAAACATCGCTATGCTATCGCGACGCAATCAACAGAACTGCGCTCAAAACTACGCGACGTGCCTGCTGTCCCCATCGTTCATATCAACCGTTCGGTCACGATACTGCAGCCGCCAAACAAGGCTACGCTAGAAGCGAAAGAATCTGTACGTCCACCTTCCGTGTCTCTCTTTCCAGTGACTTTGCTGATCAGCTTACAGGCGGAGGCGAAATTGCTTCACCCATCTGCGCCTGAGATTGCTGGCCTGCCATCTACCACCGCTACCGAGCCACCAAAGAAGAAAAAGAAGGGTCCAAAAGGCCCGAACCCCCTCAGCGTGAAGAAGAAGAAGCCGAAGTCTGAGCAACTCAGCAGTCACAACGAGCGCAGGACACCTTTCGCGAGTGAGCAGTCCCGGATGAGCGGGAAACGGAAGCGAGACGAGCCCAACATTAACACCGATAAAGATCACAAAACCAAAGATGAGAGTATACGCGCACGGAAACGACGACGGCGAAGAGGAAATCAGTCCGGCATTGTCGTTCTCGAGGAGACGTCGTGATGTCCGTTGCTCTCTCATGGAACTCGCTGTAATACATCTGTCTATCTGGTCATGCAATGTAATAGTCTATTGTACACGCTGCCGAACGACTGCGTTGCTAATGTTACAAGGATACACGTGAAGATAGCGACCCGGACGTCTGGAAAGCACCTCAACCTCAAAGACCACCACGGAGACGCAGGACTGAACGTCAAGTCAGCATGAGTTCCGATCACGACTGACGATGGAGACTTACCAAGATGGAGGGTAGACTCCTTCTGGATGTTGTAGTCTGACAGCGTCCTGCCATCCTCCAACTGCTTGCCGGCGAAGATCAGACGTTGCTGGTCAGGAGGGATGCCCTCTTTGTCTTGAATCTTCGCCTTCACATTGTCGATCGTGTCCGAAGACTCGACCTCCAAAGTGATGGTCTTCCCAGTGAGCGTCTTTACAAAAATTTGCATACCGCCGCGGAGACGGAGCACTAGGTGCAGCGTCGATTCCTTCTGGATGTTATAGTCCGACAGAGTCCGGCCGTCCTCCAACTGCTTGCCTGCGAAGATCAGACGCTGCTGGTCAGGAGGGATGCCCTCCTTATCTTGGATCTTCGCCTTGACATTGTCGATGGTGTCAGACGACTCCACTTCCAACGTTATCGTCTTGCCAGTCAGCGTCTTAACGAAGATCTGCATACCGCCACGGAGACGGAGGACGAGATGCAGCGTCGACTCCTTCTGAATGTTGTAGTCAGACAATGTACGCCCATCTTCTAGTTGTTTGCCGGCGAAGATGAGGCGCTGCTGATCGGGAGGGATGCCCTCCTTATCCTGAATCTTCGCCTTCACATTGTCAATCGTGTCGGAAGACTCGACCTCAAGCGTGATCGTCTTGCCGGTCAACGTCTTGACAAAAATCTGCATGCCACCGCGCAGGCGAAGCACGAGGTGCAGCGTCGACTCCTTCTGGATATTGTAGTCGGACAATGTGCGCCCATCTTCCAACTGCTTGCCGGCGAAGATGAGGCGCTGCTGGTCGGGAGGAATGCCCTCCTTATCCTGAATCTTTGCCTTCACGTTATCGATAGTATCCGAAGACTCGACCTCAAGCGTGATCGTCTTGCCGGTCAGCGTCTTCACGAAGATCTGCATACCTCCACGAAGACGGAGGACTGATTAAAATGATGATCAGCAACGTAAGACCAGATATCAAGTAGCATGACATACCAAGATGAAGAGTAGACTCCTTCTGAATGTTGTAATCCGACAACGTACGCCCATCTTCTAGTTGTTTGCCAGCGAAGATGAGGCGCTGCTGATCGGGAGGGATACCCTCTTTATCCTGAATCTTCGCCTTCACATTGTCGATCGTGTCCGAAGACTCGACCTCAAGCGTAATCGTCTTGCCGGTCAACGTCTTGACGAATATCTGCATGCCACCGCGCAAACGAAGCACGAGGTGCAGCGTCGACTCCTTCTGAATGTTGTAGTCGGACAGCGTGCGGCCATCCTCAAGTTGCTTCCCAGCAAAAATCAGACGCTGCTGGTCCGGAGGGATACCCTCCTTGTCTTGGATCTTTGCCTTGACATTGTCAACTGTGTCAGACGATTCGACCTCCAGCGTAATGGTCTTGCCCGTGAGGGTCTTGACGAAGATCTGCATGCCGCCACGGAGACGAAGCACGAGGTGCAGCGTCGACTCCTTCTGAATGTTATAATCGGACAGAGTTCTGCCATCTTCCAGCTGCTTGCCCGCGAAGATCAAGCGCTGTTGGTCGGGTGGGATACTGAAAACAAGTCTCAGAATCGTGCTCGATAGCGACAAGGACGTCTGCACTCACCCCTCCTTATCTTGGATCTTGGCCTTGACATTGTCGATAGTGTCGGAGGATTCAACCTCGAGCGTGATAGTCTTGCCAGTGAGGGTCTTAACAAAGATCTGCATGTTGGAAGTATCGAGGTGCGATGGACACGCGTGTAGGACAGCAAAGGCGCAGCGCCACAGTTTATAAGGAACGACACAGCGGGGTTTAAAAGTTGAGTCCCGTGAGTCAGCGGCGGCATGCACCAGCCGCACCATAAATGGAAAGTGTGAGCGTAGACGAGTATCTTCTAGCAACTTCTCAAGGCCGTGCAGTTTATATAATCGTTTTACAAAGCCTATGCAAAAGCCTATGCACGAAGAAGGGATCCATGATGGATTCGAAATACTCGTTAAGCAATCATCGGAACACGTTGACTTGTCCGGAACATTCGCCACTTATTACAAGATATCAGCATCTGGGCTGCTAGCATAACTAGGTACGTACACAATAAGAGGATGTTCGCCTTTCCCGATGTCACCCGTCACAAAATCGCCGATGCCGTAGTCGCACTCAGCAATGGGAGTGCCGTTGAAAGGGTCATCTGTCGATCGTCTCACGTCCCATAACCTGATGCAGCCTACAATTGTGAATGACAATATATCACTGAAGGAAAAATGCATTCGCTTACCATCTGCACCGCCAGTAACGAGCCCCAGTCCGCGCGGAAAACCGTCGATCCACTGGGCGGTGATTACACCGTGCCTCCCACTCTGTGAGTTGCTTCCGTCTTCATGTGCGAATACGTGCAGCACATCTTTACCGAGGAAACGTGCATCGTAAACGTGCGCGGTGTTATCCGTCCTCGCAATTGCAATATAGACACCATCAGGACTGAATGCCATGTAGTTGACCTTGTGGGAACCTTCTCCTGTGAATGGCTCCAGCATAGTTCGCTCAACTGCTCTGCCCAAGCGTCGACGGGCATCATATTTCCTCAAACAGAATGACATTCCCTGTCCTTTTGTTGCGAGTACGATGGTATCCCCTGTCGGACATGAACTGCTTGAGACCCAGGATTTCGCGGAAGGTGGACATACACACCGATCTCATTGACCGCCAACCTCTGGCCTGCTTCTTGTGCATCAAGCTCGCAAATTACACCGCCACTATTCGTATCGAACGCTTTATGACATCCCGCCATCTCCTGAATACTGCACGATGCCGATGTCGCATACAAGATATGCGAGGAGGACTTCCGTCCCCAGATCATATCAGTTGTTGTGTGGTCAGCATCGCGTCCAAGTGGCAAAGTTATCGAAGAAGATCGTTCGGCAGAATCTTGCTGCACGTATATGTTGCTTAAGAAACGGGTCAGCGGTCAAAAGTATCATCACACGGATGGAGAAGCAGCTCACCCATCAAATGCACTAACGGCCAGTGCGCAGCCATCGGGCTTGTACGCCAAAGTTTTAGCTTTGCAATTGTCAAGAGGGACTATTTGATATACAGTGAGCGACGTGCAATCATTCCGCACAGCAGCCACTCCTACCAGCGCGAACAGGGAGCAACATATTATCTTCGATGATTTGATCACAATCCCAGAGTTGAACAATACCGTCAGCGCCACACGAGGCCATCCTCGTCGGCCTGGCAGTTTGACATCAGTAATACGATAGAAACGGGCGAACGCGACGAATGAGCATACTGCAGAGGATTAAACTGCACATCCTCCGTCGTCATGTACTGCATCGGACTGTGCAGTCCAACATTACTATGAAGTAGGTCTGAATCCGTTTGAAGATAGTCGGATATCCTTGGTGTGTGCATCGAGAGAGCGCCTTTTTCTGTCCATGGCCGCCGATGTGCATGAAGTGTGTACCCTTCCAGGAATGAGTTTTCCCGCAAATGAATTCCATATGTGGACATGCCTTTGCCGTTCGACCACAACATCAAACTGCCCGCTTGATTATATTGTCTGTTAAGACGATCTGTCGAGATGCTGTTTTAGTAGCATGAGAACCCGCGTCTTACACTAACCTGTCTCATCATCTCCGCTCCCACCTAACACTGCACTCGCTATTGCGACCATTGGACCGTGTTGCACAATTTTAACGACCGCTAAACGCGCTTCGGTGAGCCAGGGAAGATCCAGAATACTGAATACATACATCCGGACGCATGTGCAACACGACTGGCACGTAACCCTCGGAGCAGTTTAAAACTCGAATTACTGAGTTGGTATCTCCTCGGTAACGCGCTTGTCTAAGGTCGTCAAAGAAATCAACAGTCATATGAGCGGCCAAACAACACAATCGCTTGCCTCCGTCCAAACGAATGAATTGCCGCGATAGGCGTTCCTGCCTCTTTCCAGAGACAGCAGGTCGGGAGGCAGACGGAATCCGTGAACCTGACCCTTATCCTGCTTCTTCCTTTCTTTGACCAGATCGTCGGAGGAAGGCGATACAGTCATCGCTGCTAAATTCAAAGCGAGCAGATCCTCGTCTCTCTTCCTCAGTGGACGAGGAGAAAGATGTGGTTTCGGTGGCAACCACTGAAGGACGCTCCTTTCATGAGCTGGGCACTTCTCGGGGCCAGTGGCGAGCTTACGTTCTTCTCTATCTTTGGATTAAGAGCATCGTACAATGTTTCGTACTCTCTTTCGGAATCACTCGCGTCATCCGCGCTGGCATAGTCGGCCACGACAGAGCTTGAATTCTCCTCTTCATCTTCAGTGCTGACATCGTACTCTATCATGACGACATCTTTCACGCGCGAGGACGACGTTCGTTCCAGCGTGAATCTATTGACCTCAACATGGCACCCTTGGCGGCGCGACCTCTGTGCGTTGAGTGAGATTCGGCCTCGATAGTATATCATCTGATCGTACCTTGATTGGAGGCTCTTCGTCCGAATAATCAAGATCTCTCTTGTCTGAAAGCTCGTGTGGGGCATTTGAATGTGGTCGTTTTGATGACGGTTTGTGGGCGGGTGACGCTACGGATTCCATCGCCTGTTCTTTGCGACGCTTCGTTGGAGGAGCTGCTTGCGAGGCGGACGAGCCTGCACGCTTGAGCGGTGCGCGTTCAGCAGGCTGATATGATGCATGCAGTCAGTGCCAGAATCAGAATTGATCGACTTTCTGCAAATCCGTGAACTTACATGCGTTGCTAACCCTGCACGACTTCCATCGTCCGACGGTTCATCATCCAAAGTGAGATCAATAAAGACGCTTTGTTTCTCACTATTGGTCTGAAGATGATGAATAGACGTTGAGTGTGCCGCAATGGAATGAAAGAATTGTGGGTACCGTACAGGTTCCTGAACGGTTACCCCGGAGTCATCAGCATCGATGTCAATAATCTCTGCCTGCATCGTGCAGCACGACGGAATGCGGTAACAGCACAGTCAAGGTAGTATAGAAAGCAAACACGTTGCTCCTATAGACGTGTATCAAATATATGAACTCATGACGATGAGCGCTAGTGTTCGAGAATGTACGAGCTTGACGCCTTGCAGACCGGCGTCTCAAGTACATATGTATACGATATTGTTATCCGGTCTGCTCGATCTCCTCTCCGTTCCCTCGTGCACCGTAAGACTTCTTCATTCTGCTTATCCAGTCATCTAGAGTGCAGTGCGTTCACCTCATCCCGGAGGAGCCCGGTGTCGGCGAGATCTTTGGTTCGTACCACGGGCAGTGACACCAATCGCCCTTCCCCCTTCTCATGCACAGATACATCCATCCAGTCTCGCGCGCCAGTGGGCGAGCACGAAGTCAGGGTCACCGAGGGCGAGTCACTACTGACCACTCTACAACGACCACGCCAAGAAAGTCTACAACGCGGGCTCAACAATTACTGCAGCTGACAAGGCAGCGGGGTTGATGCGCACTAGACAAGGTCGCTCAGTGCGAACATGCACTGAGGCAAGGATTTCGTGCCATGATTGAGCAAAATCATGGCAGGAACGCTACAGGTGCGCTTCCAGTGAAATATGCGGTCGAGCTGGCACGCATTTCTGAGGTCGAGGCCGGGACGAATCTGGGACGAATCGATGCTGACGAGTTTCCCGCATTGAGCACCCATTTTTCTTCTATGACACCGGGTGATGAATATATCAAGAACCACGGATATGCACAAGCCCGTATGCAGTAATGTGGCTTATATGATCCCATTGCGCTACTGTTTACGTTTCAGAGTATGGTTCACTGAAAACTTGTTGCAGACATTGTTGTATCCGGAAGAATCACTGCAGTATGTCCAGCATTTGCGAGATCCTTCTGTATGTTCTATGCTCGCGACTTCAAACGTGCAGTCGCAGGGTGAGCTGGATGATATTGGCTTACTCAGTGGACAATAAGCAGAGAAAAGAGACCTCACTCGCAGGTATAGATGCCTGGATGTTAGGCTCGGATATCCATGCAAGTCGTCAACGAAGTCCGGAGCATATCATTTGATATCCACAAGGGCTTTCTGCTGCCTAAATCAACCCCCTACTCTAGTCATGGTCTCTCCCACATTCCTCGTTTTCCAAACAGTTTCTCCAGAGAATGGGTCAAGGATACTGGTCGATCAAATGAACCCGTCCAATGACCGATTCAAGCAGGTGGAATAGATGCCCCTCAGCAGCTTTAACGGACAGAAGTCACTCATCCCATTACGAGCTTTTCGGCACCTCGCAAGACGAATTACTGCAAGTGGCGAAGTCGCCAATGTTAAAGAGGAGCCTTCATTCCCCGCAAATGTACAAGAGTCTCGCACGCGACGACGAGCCCCTCCTGGACGTCACTCAGGCTTGAACTAATTGGATGGGCGGGTTCGCAGTAAACACATACTCTTACAGCTGATCATCACACAGAGGGGCAGAATTTGCAACTCGATAGCAAGTAATTAACTGGGAACGGGCGAGTCCCGTTCCATCCCACAACTCTGATCGGCCCATATGCGGATTGTCAAATCCTTCTCCATAGATGCTGACGCAATGACCGCCTTAGTTGGGTGACTCTGTGGCGCGGGTCAATGCGATGATGAGGGCCAAGGACTAACGAGACACGTACTGCGACTGCAATCACGACATCTGCATTCCAATCTGCTGTCAATATCTTGCTAGAGTGGAAGCTCGAACAACCTACCTTTATGTCCTTCCAATACTTGTGCCACCTCTCTTGTCTGCACATTCCAGAGATAAATCTTCGCGTCTTCACTTCCGCTCACGATATACTTCGCGCCTGGAGCGAAATCAGAGAACAAGCAAAATGTGCGGTTTGTGTGGCCCGCATATGTCTTCACGCATCGAGATGACTGAATATTCCACAGTCGGATCGTTGAGTCCTGCGTGGAGGCAAGAATGAATCTGCTGTTTGGAGTGAACTTGACATGAGAGCTGCTCAGAGATGCAAGGTTGTGTAACTCTTCCGTATAAAAAGGTGTATTGGATGCCATACCATATCGGATTGTCGTCATCTACTAGTGTCTTCAGGCATTGACCAGACTCTGCGTCCCATATCCGGCTGAGGAGATGATGAGCAATGACAACGGGAGCCACATCAAATAACTCACATCAAACCATCCATAGCACAAGATGCGATGAGTGATCCATCGTGGTTGAAGGTTACGGCGGTGACAGGGTCAGAATGCGCCGGTAGCGTCTTCAATGTTTTACCTGTGGTCTTGTTACTGTCAGAGAAGATAGGTGTATTAGGGCTTAACCCACCTCGTGCGATATCCCACACACGTACAGACTCGTCGTATCCACCAGACACAAGCAGGTTTGACTTCGGGTTGAAATTGACACAAAAGACGAAGTTCGTGTGCCCGTTTAGAACCTTTACAGTCTCCATCTGATTCAAAGGTTTTAGATCGTTCGTTCTTGAATTGAGAGCGCATCACTCACCGTTTCCAAACTCCACAATCGTATCGACTTATCGTCAGAAGCGGACGCGAGGAATTCACCATCTGGTGACCATGCAATGTCCGAGATGCCCTGTGTATGACCAGCGAGTGTGGTGATCATCTCCCATTTCTCTGTATCCCAAATTTTGATGAGTGTGTCCGAAGCTTCCTTGCAATAACGTTAAGTCAGACCAGAGGCAGATCACTGCTAAGGAGACCGTACATGATGAGGCAAGCATATTCCCGTCTGGGCTGAACTTTATCGACGAGACGGATCTTCTGTGCCCGCTCAAGATGTATTGCAGCCTATACGCTGGTCCCTCAGTCTTGCTTGCAGCTGCTGAATTGGAGGACCCGTCTGCATGGGACTGAGTTGCCTCGGAAGGAGCGTGAGCAGGGCTAGGCAGCTTCTCTTCGACGTCCTCAGCCTTCGGTATCTCTTGTACATCAGTTTGGTACGCATAGTGGCTTTCAGTGACAGCCATGAGCAACTTGAGTATGGTGGTTGAATGAGAGACTGTCCCAGAACTAGCGCTGCCACAAGACGCGTCTAGCGCCCGACTCGCGAAAAGTCTTGCTCGGCTGCTCCTCCAACCGCTCGAACTTGCAAGACCGCCAGCTCCTTGAGCATTTCTCAGATTGCTGAGATCACCATCTCCATTGCTAATATGGCATCCGTTGGGTCCCTCTGGGCCACACCGCCAACGAGGACACCATTGATCGAGAATCTGGTATCCGGTGTAGGTACGAGCAGGCTCATGGATACACGTCTGCCGTCGGGACGCTCACTTTGTCGACAGACCGGTACAACCCGAATAATGTAAGTATACTGGAGGACTATCTCTACCATCAGATCCGAAGCGAGGAGTATGACTGCCTGGCCAACTTGGCCATCCTGAAACTGTGCGTGATTCAGGGTCTCTTCTAATATTGTCGCGTTAGATCAATTGTACTCCTACAGGTACCAGTTCAACCCTGATCTCTACAACCCTGACGTCGTCATTAATATCCTCATCAAAGCCCTCACGTCCGTACCTTTCCCCGACTTCAACCTGTGCATCTCCCTCCTCGACGAACGTCCCGCCAGTACAAATCCCGACGAGCCCGACCCCCTTCCCTCTCTCCTCCCGATCCTGACATCCTTATACAATCTTCTTCAGCAATGTCGCTTCCCCGCGTTCTGGGCACAATACCGATCCGACGAGGCGGAATCATTGCGGGATAACTACACGGTCGAGTGCATAGGGTTCGAGAGTTCCGTGCGGGACGTGGTCGTCCGAGCCGTGAAAGCTGCATTCACGAGGATAGGACGGGAGCGTTTGAGCACATACCTTGACTTGACAGGTCCGTGTTCAGTAATTTCGACTTTTCAGAGAGGCTCAGGTCGTCATAAACCAACAGGCGAGGAGCTGGATGCATACATCGCAAAACTCGGGTGGTCCTTAGACTCCTCCACAGGAGTCATTACGGTCCCACCGAACCCGGATAACCAGATCGAATCGACTGTTGTCCAAGAAAATATTCAGTTGCCGCGTAGGAACACTTCATTGACTGGCCTGATCCACTTTCGGCTCACTACTGTTCATAGAGCTGGTGAAGATTATCTCGCACGCAACGCAGACTGCATACTAGGATTGGCACAATGCCCTCTCCCGCATGCCTGTTTTCGTCCTTCTTATGTGTGCTCCACGTGTCGTCCGTGTAATGACATGAGTCTCGCGACCTTGCTGTCGGAACTGCTCATGGATGCAAAGGCCATAACGTTCCGTCATTAATATATTACATGGGTATTCATGTACTCTATGTCACAGTGTCCTTCCCTTTCCGTCATTGCATCGACCAGAATGCCGCTATCGTCCCCCATGTGGCCATGATCAAACCGCTCGCTAGAAGAAAACCATCTCACCAACTGCAATGTCTAGCCAGCGCAACCTTTGCAGAGACTGGCCCGATGACGCAAAGTAGAAACGATGAGAACGCGCCCAGGAACGCCATCGTGGAGCTGAACTCGGGCACGCATATTGATACTGTCACGGAACATATCGTGAAGAGTGTGCGCTCAACAAAAGTATAAACCCAGGTCACTGTGCGTTGCGGCCTGTGCGGCCTTACCGCAGATTCCGCGTCTTGCTGTATAGGCTTTGTGCCATGGTCATTGACCGAGACTGGTCCAATCTCGATACCCAACATCATTTCCAGCGTGAGGTTCAGCTAAAACAAGGCCAAGCATAAATTGCCTTGCTTTACTGTCAGCCATTTTGCCGCTCACCGGCCGGGCAGCAACGGCAAACTTTGACCTGGTATATCGAGTTCAGTGAAGGTTCATCCGTATAGCTGAAGGAGAAGCATACAAAGGAGCCAGGACAAGACTCCATAGAGCGATCTTGTTCAAATTAGGGTACACAGTGTATTTTGCTAGATCTTGGCTAAACTACTCCCGGATGGTCCATGTTAGCACAGCTCTGAGTGAAAGGCATTATCGAACTCACTTCGTCGCTGACTTCGTTGCCGAACATGATATATCCAGCAACACCAATCACCGCGTACACAGTAGTGGCGACAGTGAAAGCGTGAGTGATCATTGAGTCAAACTGGGTGGGATCCACCATATCTCTGACCAGAGAGGGAATGACTGCGTGACCGGAGAACTGAGGGAAGTGTATCGGTACGATGAATGTCTCACAGAGTGTACAACCTACTCCGGCCATGAAGAGCCCGTACGAGAGACCAAGTTGTCCAACGCTGCGGACTCCAAGGGTGGTCTCCGCAGGACTCCAAATACTGCCTGGACTGTCGCGCTTTGAGAGACCGTCGATCAGAATGACAGCAATGATAAGTATGGTTGACAGTATTCCGAGAATCGACGTGTATGATAGCAGAGACAAAGGAAGTAGCATGGTCGGTGTGAGACTACTTTGAAGTCAACTCTGATATTACGACCAAGCGAAGTGAGAGACGTACACAAATAAGCCAACTAGCTTGTAGGTGTCGGAAGAACACGCAGGTAACACAGCATAAAGAGAGTCTGCGTAGAGAGTGACCAAAGCTCCACTTTACGGACGTCAGCTAAGGTCCAGAGTGTTATCGCGATATCTACCTGACGGTGAAAAGCTCCAGGCAAAACAGGGCACTGATCCAAGGACCTGAACGCGGTCCAAAGGCTTTCTTGCCAATATCAGAATATGACTTCAAACGAGGATCGTCTAAGATAAGATGCGCTAGTATCTTCCCTCTGTCAGCAAGATGAGAAGTCGTATAAAGACTGTTGCGATAGTGTACGTACGTGTAACAGGTGATTATACCATAGAATATAATGATCACCGTGCCATCGATCCATCCGGCATATGCAAATGCCAGAGGTTCTGACAGCATGCCAATGCCGAGTAAGATGGCAATGGCGTTGAACAGCTGAAAACAACGCACACACTGAGTCTCCGTAACCCATTCGCAGGACGATTATTTACCGTCTGCCCATACGTGCTATGCCCCGAAAGCACCTTCTCCCGTTTACGGCCTCCAGTGGTAGTCTGCGAGATACTGAGCTGAGAAGTTCTCCGGGCCAATGCGCCTTGTACAGCGGCCTCTGCATTGGCAAATGTCTGGACAACAGCAGCCGTGCGAGCAAAAGCACCTAGATAGGATTCTGCAGCTGATTCGCTTAAAAGCGATACACGCTCTTCTTCTCCTCTAAGGGTAGGTCTGCGGGAACTGGTTACAGGTAGCAAAAATGGCCGGTGCGCCGCGAGCACGGAAATTTGAGATGGACCCGGAATCAGATCCTCGTCCCATTGCAGATTGCTAACGTAACATCATATGGCTGCACGCCCTGGCGCTCCTGTTCGAATGGGGTCTCATCCTCCTCTTCCTCAATTAGTGGCTCCTCAGGCGTTTGGTAACCCTCGTCGTCTGAGGCTCCAGATACAGATGCAGAGACCGATTCAGATAGATACTCTTGTGCGCGCCGATCTAACGGAGGTTCGAATGAGGCACAGTAGATGCGCATGCATGGCACTCACAAGATTGGGTGACATCCACAACTCCAGAGAGCGATCGCGGGCGAAAGCTTATAGCAATGGGTGGGGCAGACATTTCTCGCGACATGCAGAGAGATCGTTATCGTATGATAAATTCGGGCTAGCAGGGGAGAGCTCGGTCGACGCCATTTTCTATGCCGATACCGAGAAGGTGGACTATCAAAGTAATCTGGGCACGGAACCAGGTCAACACTTGTCTCAAGACGAGAGTTATGCAAATTGAGACAGACCCTTCCCATAATTTTGTCGAAGATCCGGGAAATGGAGTCCTTCGCCGTCACCAAACGAAGGATTCCAACGTCATATGAGCCCATCGGCAAGCATTCAGGTCCAAATACGAGCAGGTCATCCGATAAGCGACAGGCGAGGCGCTGCAATATTGTAGAGAGTGTCAAGAGATTTGTTCATGCTCGTTAAGCGTAAAGGCATACAGACACCTAGTGCAGACGCGATCACGCTCGCGATCAGCCGGGCATAATCGACACGCGGCGGACACGACGCAGGAGGTATACAGTATTTGTGCAAGTAGAACAGCATCTATTAGGGCGTGCATAATGGTAAAGTGCTATGCAATGCGGGGGATATACATGTCGACAGAAAGAATTAATATGATAATAGCAAACAGCGACATTATTACGAGCCATTAACTGCCTTGCGGTTCGTCCATAGCATATACGGCTCTCTTGCGAGGTCTGCACCAGCATGTTTCCGTGTACTGCGTCGTGTTTCTGGGGTCTTCGCATTCGAAGCCAGGTCCTGCACAGAGATGAGTCAAGGCTTCCAAAGGGTCTGGCTGAGCTTACCGCAGTGCGTTTTCGGATGCCAGGTGCGATATGTGACCACCACTTCTGAGTGGTGTTCTTTAGAGCCAGCTCTCGAACACCCTTCGGGTTTAACCATGCGACGAAAGCCTCGACCTAGAATCGGTGTGTTAAACGTCGTCAGGAAAATATTCCAGAGCGCGACGCACCTCTTCAACATCATTATACGCTGCCCACTCGCCCACTCCAAGCATCCCTTCTTCACCTTCCTCCTCTTTGCGACGAGCATTGACATCCTCCTCTCTTCTTTGAAGGATCTCTATGTCAAATTCGCTCGGTCCCTGAACGAATACCCGGCCAGTCCCATAGTGGACCGACCCTCCGCTCCCAATGAGTGACGCTGCACCCATCCCATCAAACCACCAAACACGGTTGTAGAACCGATCCCTGCCCAAAGGCTTGACACGGATCGAGCCGAGCAGTTTCCTGAACTCCCTCTCGATACCTTCGAGCCTCCTCTCGAGCTTGTTCACTTCTTCATCTAGCCGCCGGTGCTCAGCCAGGGCTTGCTTGACCGAAGCCTGCTTAGCCCGTGCCAGCTCTCGCTCCTTCGCTGCTGTTCGCCGAGTCTCCTTCCGCGCGGCGGAAGGCGTCTCCGTCTCTCCGTCTGACCCAGGTACTTCAGAAAGGTCAGAAGAATCTGGCAACGCAGCATCCTCGTCTCCACCATTAGCGGATGTCGCGTTCGCTTTGAGGTCACCATTCAAGGCGTGCATCTCCTCCAAACTACGAGAAGTTACTATGAGTCAATTTGCCCTATGGAGTTTGGAAAAATTGCACGTACTACTGCTTCTTTGTCCTATTGACCTCGATCTTCTCCTTTCGTAGAGCTGTCAGCTGCTCTTCGCACCACTCCATATGTACATGGATAGCCTTGCTCGAGATTGCCAAGTTACACATGAAATACAGTATGGCAACTCGATCTGTTGGAGGCAGAGAGTAGTACCGCAGACTTGGAGCCATTGGTACGGAAAGCGAGACAGGTGCTGGGCTTGATGCCGGAGTCACAGCTGTTGAACTTGATAGTTCCGAGACAGATTCCGGAGCAAAGAGCAAGCGGGTAAGGATTTCACGTATTCGCGGGAAGTTACCATAGTTTGCATGCTGTTTTCAGAGCGTCAGTGACGAGCGAACGGGCGGGCAGTATAAAGGGTGACACACGTCTTTGAGACAACCCACAAGAGATTCTTCCCAACCCTCCCTGCCTTCTGAATGACGTAAAGGAGCGCGTTCCCAATTATTGCCAACGTCTGCCATCGCGCTCGTGAGCTGTTCGACAGAAACGCCGAACGCTAGATCATCATCCTTTTGAGCGTCATCTTGGGTACGAATCAAAGACAGCGTAGCACTATGCCGATTGAAGGGCACGGTACGCAGATTGTATATGAGCGTGGCGTGCACTTCGGCCAGCAAAGTGCAAGGAGGATCCACGACAGAGTGCCGAACGGCTTGTTCGAACTCGTCCATAGTAAATGGCGAAATATGCAGAGGTTGCCTACGGGAACATTCCACATGAGATCGAAATTTACTGACCATCAAAAATACTCACCCGAAGACTACGAGGAAATTCCAAGACATCAAAAACCCCTCGTTGGTCACCATATCATGGCCAAAAGGCATGGCTGCACGACTCGGAATCGGCCTCTGTAGCTTCATTCCCGCCTTCTTCTCCCTGTCGCCTATGACTATATCCAGGTCCTCCGTCGGATACCGTAGTGGCTTCTTTTTCTTCTTCTCAGCAGCGAGGCGGTCCATTTCTTCTTTATGTTTTTGAACCTTTTCTGCTTTCGCGCGTTCTTCGCGCTCACGCTGCTCAGCAGCCGCTGCAAGAGCTTTCACTATATCATCGTGAAATGATGGCCAGAACTCGAGGGTCAGGGTGATTTACCTTTCTCTTCTGCGGCTGCTGTCATCTTCCTCTGTTTCTTTGTGACAGGTCCCTCCTTGTCCTCCCATATCTTCTTTCTCTTATCTATCTCGCCCTTCTTGATGCTTTCGACACCTGCTCTCGTCTCTTCTGGCATTACAGTGTTCACACCGTACCGCTCGGCGATGGCTGGCTTGACCGTCCATGGTGATGCTACAGCTGGTGCTCGGTCGACGCAGTCGCGTATGAAGCGACGCAGGATAGATTTCGAGAAGGTGAGACGGTCGCGACTACACATTGTGAACTCGCCACATTGATCGTACAGTATACGGTTACGTAAAGGGGAACGTACCTCATGACGGAGCAATCCACATCCATCACTGCACCGCTCCATTTCGCAGCTTCCTTTCCCTTGTGCTTGTCATGGCTCCTGCCGGCACCAGGCTGTTGTTCCTCATCAAGGATTTGTACTCTGTACACATATTGGACCGGATCGTCCCTAGCGATTGAGTCCTTGACTGGGATCTTGAGATCCTCGGCAAGCTTGTGAATAGGCTGTTCGACATCGGACAACGGTGACGAGGAAGATGAGCTGGGGCCGAGTGGGCTTGCTCTTGATGTGGATGCAATTGCCGAGGCTTTGGGGGGAATGACCTGTATAACACGGGCTAGGAACCTGCAATATGACTGTGTCAGGGATGGGAGAGGATATGGATGCACAACAGAACGCACTTGTCACCTTGAATGTCTATCAACACTCCTGCACACAGTTCGTCAACATACAAACCAAAGGCTGTCAGTCACACGAGAAGGGGAGGAACGCACTTTCGTCAGGGTAATATCGGTCCTTGAAACGGTCATACACCGCTTCAACAAGATGGTCGAGGCGACCCATGACCTCTGCGCATATGAAGGATTATTGTCAGCATATGGAACACGTATTGCACGAGAAAGGACTAACGCCACTGTACAGCTTTCAGAACAGCAGGCTTGAGAGGACCCGGAAACCGAGTATGCATCGTCTGGGCTTCCTGTCGTTCGCTGGCGAGCGCCTCGAAGTAGTCCAAGCCACTCTTGCCAGTGACCTCGCATTGGAACTGTTTGAGGCGGTAGAATGACATCCGTGCAACGTAGGCCCTAGGGAGGACATGATGGGTCAGTGGAGGGGGGACGACAAGGTGGTACGAGGGCAGGATGTACTCGTATGTCTCGAATATCTCGCCAGTCTGGGCTAAGTAGTAGACCTCCCTGTTGGGATCAGTCCTGAGAGCGGCGAGGAGCTCTGGGGAGGGTTCGGTGAGGAGAACGCGTTTGCGCCTGCAGGTGGGCATGGTGGGATGTCGGGGGGACGGAGAAAGGGGGGGAGGAGGGCGGGAGAGAAAGGGCGGGAATAGGGCAAGCGGACAGGTGGCTTGGTTGGGATACGGGTGCGTGAAGCGGTCGCTCGCATTTTTGCTGTAGTGCGTCTCCCGAGGCCGTCCACCTTCAGCCACCCTCCTGCCTCCCCAATTTCACACTCAGCCTCTCCTCTCCCACAGCTTCGCTCTTTCGTCTTTCATCTTTTGTCCCTTTGGATCACCGTCTTCTGACCATACTCACTCGGCGACATCCCGCAGGCAGCGCTGGTGCCTACTGGACGCGTGCCCCATCGCCGACGCTCTGGCCGCAAAAGCGCTTCATCTAGATGCCCTCCGAGTCTGCATACTCTCTGTCTCTGTCTGGACTCCATCTTGTATGTTCCTAAAGACTGTCATCCTTCCCGACTGCATATTTCCTGTCTACAACAGCCCGCGGAATGTCTACGATGCAGCCGATGCGCCTAATATGGCTCCATTTAACGTTCGCGGCGCGATGACAAGACCAGCATGTTCTGCGGCCTGAGCTCCCACGGCGGTCCGAAACAAACATCGAAAGGAGTTACTCGCGTTGGGGAATGACTGTAACGCGATGCTAAGCTCCGTAACTGCAACACCAAGCCCAATCGCGACCCTTGCCGTGCAACTCGCTAACAGGGCGGCGACGCGCACCCGCTCGCGACACTACTCAACTCATTCTCCATCGGCGATCAGTCGTTTTGACTCATTCATGTTGCTTTATGCTCCATATATCGACTCCGATGCTACGGATGGATGCTGGTTATGATCTCCTGCCGCCCGTTGGCAGTGTTGCGGGATGCTGCGAGAACGGTCACGTGGCGTAGTCGCGCTCTGTGGCGTTGGCGTCGCGCGAGGCGACCGACGCGTCGCCTCGACGTTAACGGTGTCCAGCTCATCATTTGAGACTTCCTCCGCTTAGATTTTGCCCCTGTATACACTCCGCAGATTCATCTCGTGACTAGTCAAGGACCGCGTCATCAAACATGAAAGTGTCGCACGCAATCGCGCATAAATACATTAATTGTCAGTAAGCCATCGCATTCGTGCAGTCATCAATTCACAATATCGTAAGGTATATGTCATTAGGATTCATGAGCAAGAAGAGACAGTCCTGATCTGGCATGAGCGGGCATCAATATAGAGGAAACAGTCCATGGTATCGCATAAAGCGTGCTAAATGAGAGGTACTAGGGGGTGCATGTGCAACATGTAGAGTTCGTCTGGAGAGTGCTCACAAATCTATCCAATCAATATAGGTCTTGAAGGCAGCGAAAGACTAACAGCTCATACTGGCGCGTGCGGACCGTTGAAACTTCCATCGCTCTCGAGATTTCTTTTCATCTCTGTCATTCTGCATCACTTCGCCTTCGTTCCTGGGTCCGTATCTGGAGGCGTCAACTGACTTATCAGGTGCCTGCGTACTCTGGGCGGACTGACCCTTGTCCTTGCTCCTCCTGAATAATCGTTTGAGAGCAGAGCCCTGCTTGTTTGCATCCATGGCATCGATGAGCACGATGGCTTTTGCTGCGGGCGCCATTGAGCCTTTCGCCACAGCAGGCTCCCTCTGATTACTCTGTGGCAAACGAGGAAGACGTGAGTCGGAGCTGCTTCGCATATGCTGAACCGGACGGTGCGAGGGTGGCGCACTCAAGCTTGGGTTTTGGTTCGGTGACTTCACTCGGTGCGTCGGACCAGGAGACACGCTCTGTGTTTTTCGTCCCTTCCCCTTGCTGTCGTCGACGTTCACTATGACCCATCCTGACGTGTCTGTGTCTCTGCGTGTCGGACTCCTCACTCTGTTGAGTTCTCCTGGCGTCGGTGTTCGAAACCTACTCCGTGCTGTCTTGTCAGACGGAGGGAGCGACGAGCCTGACGGATCCTTGGCCCTGCCTCTGTCATATGCACGTCGCTCCGACGACCTCGACGCCTCTCTCGCACTATCCCCTCGACTATGCCTGTTGGCCACCTTGCCTATGAAGTGGCCATGCCCGTCTTGCTCTTGATTGGACAGCTCTTGGATTGTAGGAGACAACATGGTGGCTACGTCATGCGACTTCCGCTCGTTTGGAGTTGGAGCCCAAGCGCTACGGGGCAGCGGTTCGGCGGGCATTCGGTCCTGTCTTGGCGTCTGCGACGACTCGCCTAGTCTCTCCTGCGAACTTTGCAGATTATTCTGTCTGCTCGCTTCATCCTCCTCCTTGATGCCCGCCAACATCCCGCGGCCGAGCTCCGATTCTCCGCCTGCCCATGTAATAGGGATTTCGTACGACTGGCCTGTGGTAGACGAGAATGCGGAGTCTCGGAAGACGCCCGGGGTGAGAAGGGGTGGGGTGGGCGTGCGCGGCGTGTCAGGCGCAGCAGGTCGACTTGGAGGACCTTCTCCGCCCTGCGTCATGCCATCCTGTACATCGGTGTCATGATGGTGAATTGAGAAGTAGTCATTCCCAATCGTGAGCTTGGGTAAAGGGGAATGAACCTTTCGCAGTGTTTCACCCGAGACGAGTAGTGGCGGCGACGAGGTGGATATGCGGATAGTAGGAGAGCTATTTCCGGTGGAGGGACCCCTTGAATGAGGCATGGGTGAAACCATATCCCGCGCAGCCGGCGATTGAGGGGGAGCATGCCCTTTTGCATCTTGACGCGTAAACATTGGGAACAGTACTTCAGCTGGAGGGACTGGCGGACTCGTGGGACGCCACGGGGTGTGATCGTTACGATATCCATGAACGTTACGTTGTGCGCCGGCGGCCACGTAGAAGATGTCGGGCGACCGAGACAGTCGCTCTCCAGCCGCGCCGCCACGACCAGAACCAATTCCGGTCATGTCGACACTGCCCATGCTGCTCGAGAACGGATGCTGTTTGCTGTCCACCGGGGAACTCGTCGCACTGTCAGCTTCTGCCAAGTATGCGCGTGGGAGCTGGATCTTGGGCGAAGGCTTTCGCAATAGCTGGCCTTGCGCTTTGTACATGGTAGGAGATGAAGGCTTCAGAGGAGAAGACGTCGAGGGTGTGGTGCTACCGACACGATGTGGGGAAACCACTGGCGCAAGCTTCTCATTTGAAGCCTGGGCAGCATACGGAGAGCTGTCCTGCAGTTCAAGGCTGGAACGGATAGGACTAGGATATGGCGAGTCCATTACCGGGACATCTTCAGGTGGCCCCGTGAAGATCCACAAATCATGCTTGCGTGAGCGTTTCGTCAATGTCAATGAAGTCATAAGCATAAAGGCGTGGGTATCAAGCGTTGTGAGTACGGTAAGAATCTGTTGCAGTGAGTCTGCAGCAAAGGTATCCTGTTGGAAGACTGGTGATGTACGAGAAGATGAGTTGACTTGGTGACCCTGGACATAGTGTATACGCACATTTGTAACCTTTCAACTTGAACTGGTAGATAGCATCACCTAATTTCTTCTCAGATACAACACCCCGGGGCCAAGAACCTCTGACCGCCTGAAGGATAGCTGGAGTGGAATGAAGGGGAGGACCGATGACGTGTAGCACACTGGGGGAGACGAAGGATATCGCAAATGGTGTTCTTACGGGTTGCAGCAGGGTTACCGCGGAACCATTCGCACTCTGGCCAGAAGAAGACAGGACATTCATGGCGACGCGCTTTGAGAAAGCAATTGCGAGACGATCATCTGGCTCACGGCCGTATTCGACAGTAGACAAGAAGGAATAACCGCACTGTAAAACGGAAGACATGATGCCGACGATTAGCTTTTCCGACTCTATGGTCTTGGGGCTCGCCCACGGGCGGCCATTAAGACTGAATTCGAAGAAGTTCTTGGATGAATGCTCGCGAACCCTTACTGTGAGATTCTGATGATCAAACAAGCGTCGGAGGGCAGATATGACTGGTAAAGGGAAGCTGTAGAGCCGGACGAGATTCGGACCAGACAGCGCTAGAAGAGAGAAAGAAGATACGACTCGTTGATCGCGTATAAACTCCCTGCGTGGAACAAATGGAAGTCCATTAGTAGATGCGTTAGGGACATTAGAATTGGGAGCGGAAAGATTGGGGGCTCTGGACGACGGAGGAGGAGGAGTTGGTTGAGCCATGGAAGTAGCGTGCAGCAGGCCATTGCTTCGCACTATCGGCGCGCTGCAGGCGGGTGGAAACTCGGACAATGCCTCGATTATGCACATGTATACACCGCCACACTCCCGCTCACGTCACTACAGCCCCGCACACGCGTGTTTCCCCACGTGCACATGTGGCCACCAACGCCCGCCACACACCATTCGACTCACCTTTCAGGCTGCACTCCATGAAGCTTGACAACAACTTCGAAACAACGGCGTGAACAGATACTTGGCATGTCTTGGATCCAGACAACAAAATTGCTTCAGATGTTGAATTGTTGTGGCGAGCAAGTCGCGATCATGCAAACCGTCGTCACAAACTTGCCGTATGGCAAATAGTTGCTGAACGGCCGCACACCACCTGTACATGTAGTGCAATCGGAGTCAGGAAGGACAGCACCGCTCAATCCAACCATGGCATATATATATATGATGTATGTCACGATGTCATGGAATACAAACAGTCGATCTCTGCTCAAATTGGCAGGTCCACGCCAAGCAGTCGATTCTCTCAGGCAGATGCTTCTGCAAGGGGCCGCTGAATAATTGGCGGAGTGTTGGGATCATGTTGTCGTCACTCTAATATGAATTCTATGATCGTGGGATATGGTGAGGATGATGCACGTACGTTAAATCAATGGTGGATGCATCGTGGATCGGATTAGCATCAGATGACCCAACCAGAGGCTGTGAGACACAGTTGCTTCAAGGAGAGCGGACGGAATTTCAACGATCCGCGTTCAGTGTGCATGAATCCTTTGCCCGCGCATGATATGGAAATTGAAAGGTCGTTTTGTAGTCATTCCCCGACCGTGAGCAAGCCGGCCAACAACAGTGCGGTCATGACAGTAAGCTCAGCAGTGAAATATCATGTCATTCACCCCGGAGTGTGCGCAAGACAACATCACTGTTACAACGTTCGACGGGACGATTGAAGCCACCGGACGCAGCGGGCCGGGTCAGTGGCCGGCCCGCATCCGGGACGATGGTGTTCAGAGGGTGCTCTCGTTCGCCTCGGGCGTACTTATAGCAAGCTCTCGAACGAGGTCATGCATTCCGCCGCTTCGTACTCTTTCACCTCTCGTGCGACTCTGACAGAAAAACAGCCATGCCGTCCGAAATGAAGAAGCTTAATGTGCTGATGTGTAAGTGAAGACAGCCATGCGTGCATCTGTGAATGTGGCTCACGATGTGATACTTCTCGTTGCAGGTGGTACCGTACGATCGTTGATAAGTCGCAAAGGAACTGTTTTGCTCATGGCCGTGCGAATAGGGCGAGTATACTACGGGATGGACTGGCTCCGGAGCGTCCAAGTCTGACAAGAAAGTGCGTCTGGTCAAGTTCATAGGTCGTGCTGATTACTGAAACATGTATTCTCTTAGATCGGAGTAAGTGGCTATCGTCAATTATGAGAAACACAAGCCCTCACAGATTTCCAAGGTCGTCGGGCTTACGCTTTTTGATCTCCGGAGGTTGGGCAAGGTCGATTGGCTTGGTATGGTTGGCGTGAACGGCTCCAAGTTCCCTGCGATCCGGAAGCACTTGCAGGAAAACATTGCCGAGGTTTACAAGGACATGGACATCTCGTAAGTATGCTCTTATGTATCCATAGAGAGTCTCTCCTCATGCGGCGTAGTTTTGACTCATATCCGGAAGGCCCAACGGTCAACGCAGAGGCTTGTGAGCAGGTAGTCTGTGCTTTACTAGACATCCCCAGCTGACGGCACATCATATAGACAAAATTGCCGTCGACAAGATGTCTCCTGGAGATGCGGTCATTATCTTTACTCCTGACAGTAAGTAGCAGCACGTCTTGACAAGGGTACATGCTCAAGCCGTACCTAGACACGCATTACCCCATCGCATTGTACGCGATCGAACGCGGCATTCACGTTCTGGTCACAAAGCCCGCCGTCCAAATCCTTGCGCACCACATCGCCCTTGTCGCCGCCGCAAAGAAACACAATGTGATCTGCTTCGTCGAGCACCATAAGCGGTCAGTGCATACACTGCGCAGAAACCTGCTGGACGCTCATCATCATCATCCAGCTTCGACCCTGTGTATAGCGACGCGAAGGCTAAAGCGGCCTCTCTCGGCGAATTCAACTTCTTCAGCGCATGGATGAGTCAGCCCAAAAGCCAGCTGGAGACGTTCCGCGCATGGGCCGGCAAAGATTCCGACATCAGGTCAGCTCGATGCTACATGTTGGACCTGTGTATGCTCACAGGCCGGGCAGCTACTACCTGTCCTCTCACCACATCGACATTCACTGCTGGATCATGCAGGGCAAGGCGGTCCCGACTCGCGTGATCGCGAGCGCCGCGACGGGTATCGCCACAAGCGAGCCGTACAACTGCGTACCCCAAACGGAAGACACCATCACGCTCCTCGTCGACTGGCAGTCGCTCGTCAGTTCAAGGCACCGCGGCACGGCCGTATACACCGCATCGTGGACGGCCCCGCTGAAGTCCGGAGTGCATTCTGCGCAAAGGTGGTATTACATGGCCGAGAAGGTGAGTCTCTCCTTCCCGTCCCTCTTGGTGGTAGAGCGGAGTTTCATTAGGCGATATAGGGAGAGATCAACGTCGACCAAGCGCACCGAGGGTATGACATCGTCAACGACGAAACTGGGAAGACGTGGTACAACCCCTTCTAGTGCGCTGCGTATCCATATCCTTCCATTTACTCAGCAGTTAAACGTTCTCATGTGCAGCATGAAGTACTCCCCCGACGAGAGCGGGCACTTCGATGGCCAGCACGGATACGGCTACATCTCCATCGAAAAGTTCATCGACGCCGCTCGCAGCGTGAACGCCGGCACCGCCAAGCCCGCCGACTATGATGCTTACGGCCTTCCGACGATCGCCAACACCGTTCTCACCACCGCCATCCTCAACGCTGGTCGGATTAGCCTGGATGAGAAGCGGCCGGTGGACATCAAGCATAGTAACGGAGAGTGGATCCTGGAGTGAACGCGGGGGATTCGTCAAGCAAGGGGTACGGAAGAAGCGTTTATGAGTTCAGTTCAAGTGTATTCTAAGGCGGTTGCTCTGGCTATGACATTCGTCGCGGCTGGCCATAATTCCGGACAGGCGTGTAAGCGAGTGAACCCGGCGTTGTTGAGGTGCGACAAAGCTTCATGAAGGTTGCGAACTGTATGGGGCTTAGCATGTTCTGGACCTGTTCGCAGCAGTAGATACTACCGCAACTTCTGCTTCCGGTCGTTCATCCTGCAATCATTCCCTCTGATCTTGGGGAGCCTCCCACATGCTAGTCCCTGCATGAATGTCAAGGCGGTTTCGCATCCATGTGCACCCCTCACCTCACCTAGTTACGATAGCGAATTTGATTCCACTACATCAGCATGGAAGCGACGCCATGAGAACAACCCACATTTCGACCATCATCAGGGAACCTCTGGTGCAACTGCGGTCAGTAAGCACACTGCGACATAATTTTATGATGATTGGATTGCACGAGGATGCGAATGTGAACAAGTGATGAAGGATCAGCCGTTTTACACTGCGTTATGAGGACAGTTACTGGCGAACAAGGTGTTCAACATTGACGAGACGTACGAAGTTGAGTTGAATAACAGTGGCAGAACTGAGGGGATGCAGGGGACAGAAATATGTACAATAAAAGGAGTAATAAGATACAAGGGACACGAGAGAGGAATGCATGGATGAGGTTGACGAAAATGCGAATGAGACAGATTGCGGTTGATATGCCGAGTAAACGACGTTTATGGTATGTAGTGGTACATTTTGCGAAGGGGTTCGAGACTGGTGGATAGAATGACGGCGAGAACGTTGGAAACCTGTACACGTCAGCTACAGAGCGACCGAGCCGAGGATTTCACTGTACAGTCATCCGTTTGACCTCACGAAGCCACCACTGCCCGAGGCGAAGGGGCATTCAAGGAATGGAGGGCAGGACGCGAAATGGTGACGAACTCGTGCGGGAGGAACTGATCAGGTGTCGATTCCACCTGCGCCTTATTGATGACAGGCTCGAAGATCGGCGAAGGGAGATTCTCCTTGTCATCCGAGGTCAACGGTCCCGAGAACATGTCGCTGGGGAATGTCGGACTCGTAGGGGTGGCAGGCATGTCGTCTGAAAGGTCTGAAGCGGTGGTTGAAACACTCATGGGAGTGTTGATCTTCGGTGAGGTCGCCCGGACAGGCGTCACTGGGAGAACAAGGAGCGAATGATTTTCGAACCGACCGCCCTGAAGATAGTACTGGATGACGAATGTCGCAGCTTTCGAGTAGAATGCGTATGAGTACTTTTTGACCAATGTCTCGGAGAGGTCGTTGACGTGCTGTGCCAACCGATTGTCAAGGAGGTCGACAATCTCCAAAGATTCTTCAGTTTGCTCAAGCATACGACAATCTTTTCCGCAAAGGAATCGCGCCAATGTGAGTGAGCCCAAGGCAATCGCCGACGGGAGGTATTTGACGAACTCCCGATAGAACAGAGTGATCTCCATCAAGAAGCGCGCGACGTGCTGCACCTTGAGCTCCTCGATGTACGTCTCGCAGCATAGCAGCCGCATCCACACCTCAGCCGTAGGGTGACCCAATGCCCACTGGATCGTCGACAGAACGTGTCCCTCCATCTGTATGAAGGCGCACTCGGCATACGTATCCCCACACATGTGCGCGAGATCCTGTACGGTAGGGACGCGTTCCTTCGTGTCCTCGAACTTTGCTGCGATCCAAAGGGCGGCGCATCCAACGAGCTGATAGTGCTTGACATAGACGACCCGACGGGAGACGTAACGATCAATGATGTTTAGGGTGAGGTATAGGGTCTCCGGGCGTAGACGAAACGAGAAATGGATCTCGACGAGGAAGTCAACCAGACAGGGCCGCATATGCCATCTAATTTCCGGCTGCTGATCCATTTGTTCCAATGAAGACCTAGTGCTTCGCTGAACGTTCGACGAGCTCAGCATTGAGCAAAGTGATGAACGCGACGTAGACTTGCGAAAGGACTGACCTCCATCTCGTGCATGTAATTCTTAATCTCTTCACCATACTCGTCCTCCATGAAGACTCCCTCCCTCCGTAACACCATGATCCGTAAATCTCGTTGTCGCTGAGCCAGGAGATCAGCCCGGGTGGCACGCGGCGTTTTGCGGACAGGATCTTGCGGCGGACAGAGGGGAGACGCCTTCCGAGACTTTGACACACCATAGGGAGAGTGGCGACTCTTTGGGTATATAGCGAGTCGCGCAGCCTTGTTTGAGACAGCCGAGATTTCCTTCATGTCTACTGCAGAGAACGTTGATGACGAGTGTAGCTGCTGTACCTGGGAACTGCTCGCGGAGGCGGAACCATCAGTCGGTACTCGTGAACTTCCAAGAGTAGGAGACATGGGTGCAAGAGATGAAGAGCACCCAACGCGTCCACCACGCCCGTGGGACAAGGATGCGCGGTGTGCTGAAGAGGGCGAGGAGGAGAGGGTTGAAGAGAACAGGAGCGTTCACTCGTCTGCCAACACGGCCGTAACGAGATCTTCCGGAAACATTCCAAGTCAGCGGCGCAGACGGCGCGCAGGCCACTTCACTCGAGCTCTAGTCACGTCGCAGACGATCGCAGCGAAAACGAGCACGCGTCCGATCGTCAGCACGCCGGACACAGATGGAAGGTCGGCGACGGCATTATTCGACTGGACATCGTAGCATATCGTGAATACACTAGAAGAAGAGAAAATTGACTTACAGATAAGTTCACAAGACAACCGGCGACGACGGTGTAGAAATGAGCAGAATAGACAGAGAGGAGAAGCGGGAATGCTGAAAGTGAGGAAGAAATATGAGGTCAGCGTCCGCAGGAGTGAGTGAGGAGATAAAGGGAGAACGTCGGCGTCGTCGGGGACACGAGAGACGACGTCGAGGAGTGGGGGGAAGGGATGAAAGAGGCAGGCGCAGAATTATGTATATGGGAACCGGGTACACGGCACTGGCGCAGCGATCAATTCAGCCACATGCGTCGAGCCATCAGCGATTCTAAGCGGAGCTGCAATCAAGATCTGGCCGGCCTCACGGATCCGCCCGCTTTTATCCAATTGCAGAATCCCCCACGGTCCACGTTTCCCGACACCGCCCTGCCTCGCTCGCTACTAGCGTGCAGCTTACCTTGTTCCGTGACTAGTCGGGCCCTCGTTCTCTTCGCAATTCTATCATAGCCTCCGAATCAGCGCCGACCAATATCACGCATGCAGGAATGCTCACCGCCGACGGTATCCTCGCTGTCGAAAACTGAAAGTATCTGCCGCGATAATCAGTATTCTTGTCATGGCAAACCGTCACAATCGATAACGAAATCCGAAATCCGCTGTGCCGCGTGAACGGCGACGCTAGAGCGGCGACGCACTTCCGATAGATCGACCTTGTTACATTGCAACTTTGCATTTCCAGTTCCACCAATTCCAGAAGCAGAACGTGCATGATGTGCAGGCCAACGTAAAGCACAGAACAAAAGAATCACTCACATGTTCCAACGAACGTCGGCTAGCTTTGTTCTTGAAGACCGAAAGACGAGACTTGAATTAAATGCGGAGCTTGTGACAATACTTGCGGGCCGTCCAATTACGCGAGGTGAAGCAATGTGTAGTAGAAAATGAGATGAAAGAAAGACTACTGGCGAAGATTGCCGAGTTCGATTCGCTATACTGCAAGGTCGGAAGCCAAATTGTGGGAAGCTGTGGGACGACAGTGAGCGAAATGTATATCGGGAAACGGCGACCCGATGCTCACACCTACGCTTCAGCCGCTCTGGCTGGGTATAAGGGCAAGTAAGCACGGGAGATATGCTAAGATCGTGCGCAAACTATTCCAGTCTTGAACTGAAGCCCCAGGCTTGCGACGTGGACGAAGGCGTAGGCAGCCCCACGGCGCACGAAGCGTGTGCTACCGCAAATTTTCTATACCCTACCTATCTGACATAAGATTCTCCGGGATTCACCGCCCATTGGCCACTATTTGCTACATGAACCGTACCACGTTGCCTGCCTGCAGGCGTAGAAGTGTCAAAACTCTGTCCCTCCTTTGGCTATTCAGGTAAGCCTCATAGCCATCTGTCTCCGAAGGTTCTCCAAAGAGCAATTCGAGAACAAACGGGTCTTGTTCTGCACTGATGCTGACGTTAGGTCTGATGGCATCGACTATTGAAGTCTTGGGCGCTCTGGAGCATGTGCAGGCACTTGCATGGGAGGTCCGTGCCCCTGCGACCGTTCTGATTGTGACGATATCAGCGCTCGGCAATCCTCGCAAATGTCACCTTGGCCATTCACATACGCATCAATATCGCACTAGGGCCGCCACCGAGCGGTATGCATGTTGCGAGCCCGACGTAACGAACTAGTAACAAATGTAAGGTGGGTGTCCTAAAACATCGAAGGCCGAATAGTGCACGATCAAACTGAGAAGGCCTCGTTATTCTCCGTAAGAGAATTTCGACATCATTCATGCTTATCTTCTCTTCCAGACGCTCGTATCCAGCTGACTGCAATTTGCGTTTGCGTAACCGATTGACGTACTGCTGACATTCTTTACTCTCTCGTGAACGTTTTACATGTGCTCTGGATCAAGGGACGCACGCCATCGATGCGTGAAGGTGCCGGTATCCAGTGTTCAGCCGTCTCGGTATCTAGACTTTGCATCATGTCAGGGGCCGGGTATCGCGGTATGATAGCTGCGGATGGGGTCGTGATATATGTCCTGTTCGCCGCTCACATACGGCCCCGAGGCGATTCACATGCCGAACTTCACCTGTCCTGGGGTGCTCGAGCGCCAGCATAAAAGCACGGCCATCTATATCACCACGCTCCTGCCGCCGTAACGTAGAATGCATGGCAGACTGTTCATCAAAGGCTTCTAGCCGTCGTGAACGACCCCCGTAGGTGGGAGCCTTATCCGCAATCAAGCGCGTTACATGACGACTTCATAGGAGATAAAGCAGCCCACCAATGGAAGCGTCACACTTGTCCAGGAAGCAGTAGATTGGTAACAAAGCTAGTAAGACATTTGAATGATGCAATTCTCTCTTCGCCGTGGTCGTAATAGTCTCATGCCCAGAGGAGAAAAGCCTGGTGCGCATTTGAAAGCATATATCTGTTCTCGTCTTCCATCAAGCCCTGGGGTTCACTATCCGAGTCATTGACGCCAATCCGGGTTTGTTATGCAGATCTGCTTTCAGCGCATTGTTTCACACCGATTGCGCTATGATATGGGAAAGCTTTAATTCGAGTCTAGTGTTCCTAATCGATACGTCGCAGACTCACGAGTCCAGGCATGGATGTACCGTGAAGCTGCTGCATCCGCATCGTCGGCGCGCATCTGCCTAAACCGTCGCCTGCATCTCCGATCGATCTCATGCCGAATGACGGCACCCTGCTCCTGCCTTTCTGGTCCCAGATCAGCTCGTGCAACCTGCAGGCCGCCTAGCAGAGTCAGTGGGCACTACACAGGAAGGTCGAGGACAGAAACCCGTCTTCCTCTTGTAACACCTACACGGGTCCGAAGGTTGCGACTCGGATGAACTCACAGGAGCTTCCTGTATCACACGAGGGGTTCCCAGCCGGTCCGGAATATCAGCCGCAACCCACGAGCTCGATACGACTCGCATACAGACCATGGCCATTGCATTTCACCTCTAGGCCAAGGCACATCACTCCATTAGTGGCACGATCCCCAAGAGAATATGACGCATCAGACAGACACACAGTGAAGACCTTACCACAAACAAATCGGGAGGCGGTATATACATCGTCATGGAATTCTGCAGCCTACAAGTCCACGAACGCACGAATATGTATATGTACAGTACTAGTATTGGCAGCAAAATAAACGAATCGTTGGCCCATGTGCAGCCCTTTCGCCAAGGGCGTTACATCTTTCACATCGAGGTTAGGCTGGATAGCAATCACGCACGGCGACAACTTGTCATCACGGCAGGCACCGCAAGAAAGCGCCAGGGAGCACGCCAGCATGTAGCGTAATTACGCCGCAAAAAGGAGGGTCGAAATCTAATCCCGGTGACCGCCCATCAGAAGAGCCATCAAATCTTGCGCACCCTGCACGTTCCCGCCAGGAAGACCTTGCTGCTGCTGGAGGTGAGGTGGAAGCAGATGGGACATCAGATGAGGAGGAAGTTGTTGCTGTTGTTGCTGCTGCTGACGCATTGCCAGATGCGAGACGGATGGCTGTCCTGATGGGACATGATGAGGACCAAAACCTGGCCCCTGTCCTCGCAATCCCCCGCCGACACTACCTCCGCTAAGACCCAGGAGATGCGCTTGGTTGGCAGCACGTAGGTCCATGTTGTTCTGAATCCCAAGGCCCGCCATGGAATTCACGGCCAAAGGACCCTGTGGGCCTGACGGGCTGCGAATCTGTGGGCCACCGACAAATCCTAGCGCACCACCGTTTCCACCATAGTTATTGAACGACTGCTGACCAGCCGTCGCTCCACTGTGGAGACCGCTCTGCAAACCTCCCCCCAGCCCACCCATGGGACCACCCAAGTACTGCGAAGGGTCGTGAGGCGGCCGCCCGCCAAGGTTTGCCAGCCCAGGAGGCAGTCGCTGCGGGCCGAGAGGATTCTGGTTCAGGATAGGTGAAGGAGCGCCTCGGAACTGCGGCTGTTGGAGGGGTAGACCTCCATTCCGCATCATTGCAGCCTGCTGCTGGGAATACACGGATGAAACCGAACCAGAAAACATTTGCTCCAGGTTGCGCTGCTGCTGAAGGCGGACGTTGAAGTGCAGTGGGTCGTCAAGCTGTTCGTTGAAGAGCACACCACTGGCTTCTCTGCTGCGAGAACGCGGCGGTGCGGGACGCAGCCCAGGGACCATGCCGTCGGGCACGAAATTTCGGTCATCGAGACGGCTGTCATATAGCGAGTCGAACTGACTATTCTGAGCGAATTGGTGTTGAGAATGAATCGGCTGCTGCAGATTGTGAAGATCGGGATGGTTTTGCCCGTACGCGATGGACGCCATGCGACCGGCGGAGGGAATTTGCGGGGAAACACGGTGGCTCTGCTGCTGGGAAAATATGAGTATTTATGTTTGAGAATGCGATTTCTATACAGACCTGCGCCGAATTCTGCAGCATAGCGAAAATATCCTCCATCGTCCTCGTATCCCCGGGAGTGCCATTAGTCCCATTCAAGCCCACGCCAGGCTGTCTGAGATCGGGATGAGGTGAATTCGACACGTAACCAGGAGGACCTGGTGCCTTCCTGCCACCACCGACGAGAGTTGCATCTCTTACTTTGGAGTCGAAGAACTTTGCGAAACGACTCCCTTTGCCACTGGCATAGTTGGCAGCGCCCGGGATGTTTCCACCAAGTTCAACAGAATTGCTCGGAGAGTAGCTGGCGGGACCGCCCTGCGTCCCGGCCATTTCCGCATAGGGAGCAACTGTCTCATTTGGAAGACCGAACGCTGCACGTTCGACAGCAGATGCTCGCCGCAAATCGTTCAATTGTTCTATTGATATTTCTTCGTGCAGGTGTTCAAATGTAGCAGACGAGGAAACCAAATTGCCGTGGGGAGAGAAGCTCCTGAAACCTCGCACAGAATCTGTAGGGGTACGTTTGGCATTGGTCACAAAGTGAGCATCCAGGCCAGCGGACTCGGCCAGCAGGGAAAGATTGGGCATTGAAGGGGGCATGGCTGTCGACTTCTGCGCAGTAAGGCCGGGTAGACCAGGAGGGGGTAACTGACTGATAGAAGAATCTAAGGTGGGCTGCAACTTGGACGACAACGCGTCAGGACCAGGTGCACTGCGAGAGCCGAAGGCAAGAAGACGGGAACCGGGCGGGGGATTGAAAACAGAGGCAGCAGATGAGGCTGAAGCAGACGTTTCCAAGGATGCAAAGTCAGAAAGCTGCGAGGATGAAACCGTTGCTGAAGGAATACTAGGAGTGACGTGCGAGACGATCGGCTGTTGTCCGTCCGACGATCGCTCGGCGGACTGAATAGTGGTGTTACCGAGGTTGGTGGGAGAGGCAGATTCTCTCGAGGCAGAGGAGGCCAGCACGGACATAAATGATTGCCGCCCTTCGCCTTGTGAGATAGTCAGTCGGCTCAATGACGAGAGACCAGCCGGAAGCTGTTGACCACTTGATACTCTGGAACGTCCATTGCTCGATTGCTGCGACTCTGCAGTTCCTTGCGAAGGGTGTGAGTTAGAAGCAGCACGTTCGTCTGTTGGAAACGATGAGGGGGCGCATCAATACAGGAAACACGAAACACACCGTTCCCAGTCGTCAGTTGTTCCAGCATGAAGGCAGACGCGAAGCTTTGCGCGCGCGACAGGGCCGGTCCCATCTGCGGTCCTGGTTCTGGCGAAGCGGTCGACTGCTTTTCGTTTTCCTTCTTGTCCGCCTCGCGTTTCATCATCTGCTTGAAAATCTGTATTTCATCCAGCTGGTTCTCCGGGGTGTTAGAGGAATCCTGGGATGCGGCTGTAGATGCAGAGCTCGCCTGCTTGGCTTCAGGCTTCTGAGTGGCCTCCAATGAAGCGCTGTTCTCTCTTTGTAGCCGCTCCTTCTCTTTCATGCCCTTCTTCCACGCTTGGATGCCATCTAACTCACCATCACCAGATTTCCCACCAAGAATCCCACCCCCAGAGGTGGAGGGAACGTATGTTTCCATCCATGCTGGTTCTGCTTCTCTATTCCTATCTCTGCGGTCATCATTGTCTTTGGAATCATCACCAGCGCCCCCGGGCCTCCTTTCTCGTCCCACCCCACGTCGCGATCGGGTATCGCGATCGTCAGAACCATTGGGCCTTTCACGGTCGCGTTCGTCATACCTGTCCCATACTCGCTCCCGCTCACGTTCGCGCCTCGTAGCAATTCGTTCGTCGCGTTTGCCATCGTCATTCCAACGTCTTGGATCTTCCTCCGAGTCTCGCTCAGAGTCCTTGGGGCGATACCTCCCTCGAGAGTCCCTCTGAGAGACGTCCTCTCGGTCCCGGTCACTACGATTGTAGAAGTCGTCCCACTCTCTACGACGACTGTCATCACGCTCACGACGGGAGTACTCCTCCTTGTCTCTGCGAAGGTCGTCGCGGTCGCCATCGCCTCTGCGATCACGGAGCCTTTCCCTTTCTCTGTCTCTCTCGTCGCGGTCGCGCCTGGTTGACGACGGCTCACGTCTTGTTCTTGACGACTCCCGAGCCCGGGATCGTGGCCTCTCGCGATCCCTCCTAGAGTTATCAGAGCCTATGCAAGGTGTTTATGAGGATTGTGCACGGAGAATATAAAACAAATCCTACTCACGATCGTCTCGGCCTGAGCGTGCAGGTTCTGATCCTAAAACGACATCAGTTACTGCAAATCGAGCGTAAATGAACGGAAACGCACCTCTTCTCCAATCCTCGCTACTCTCACCGATCTTGCGCTTCGGCACGTCTCGTGTCTCATTGCGGCGTGAGGTCGAGGAAGAATTTTGCGTCTGACCGAGTCTACTCGTCGCACCGGACACCAAATGAGGAGCAGAGTCTCGTTCTTTGGTACGGATATTGCTGGAGGCGGAAAGGGCGAGTCGATCACGATCATACTTGTCAGATAGCTATACTCGGGTTAAGAAGCGAAATAGGGAAGAAAGTAACTGCAACGCACATTTCTTAACCGCTCTTGACCTTCTTTATCTCTAAGGTCGCGTTCCCTCTCCCGCTCCAAATCTTTGTCCTTGTCGCGGTCGTTAGTACGAAGTGACTGGTGTCTGAAGTTGCCCATCTGAGAAGGTTGGGAAAGCGTCGCCCGAAATGATTGTTTCGGGTTCTCTGTGTCAACGACAGTACTCAGAAACACTCTTCCAGCAAAAAACGACAAAAGACATACCTCCGTCATCGAGGTCCCGTCGGAAGCTACCATTCACTCAGTACCACTGCAGATAATGAGCAACCGCCTACTGACCGTCTGTCCCTAGCACTCAGCGAAGTGCCAGATGTTTCCGGGTCTTTCTTTGCAGTGATAAGCTGCTCGTGCCAATCTCTGTAGAAGCAGATGTCAATGACTGAACACGGAGGTGCACGAGTAGACGCACCCAAACCACTCTTTCAAAGGGGGCATATCATGGGGAGGCTGGACCAATGGCGAGTAGGCTAAGTACAGAATCTGTGCACGAGTATACGAGCGGAAAGGTCTCGTGTTCCTGCCTGGGCTTTCATGAGTAGAATGGTCTGATGTTTCGGTGTCTTCAAGGACGGCGATTTGCGCCACGGCATCGGCCAGGTTATCGACTGCAGTGTCGGATTGGAGAGCTGTTTCAATCTCATCTTGCTTATGATTGTCAGTATCGACAGAGGCCATGTCTTGTTGTCAGAAGGGTTTGAGAGAGAGCGCAGTGGGTGCAGAAGTCGGGGTCGACCAGCCAGCAAGCGCGGGACTTGAAACTTCCTTCGCGAATTTACAACTGCGCCTTGCAGCGGCAAGACCACGATCGCCAGTCAGTCTCTCCAACATCTACGCATCCATCAAGCTTTGCTAGCGCAGCGATGCCATGCAGCAACTGACTCTCAAGCATTTTGTCTTGCAGCAACGCGTACTAAATCTCTATCGGCAAGTTATTCGAGGATCACGATGTGCGAGCCAATCTTCGTGCTCCGTGTTCGGCAATGCTCACTTGATAGCCAGCTATCCCTGACCCAATCGCTCGTAAAGAGACTATCGCCTGGATTCGCGCCGAGTTTGAGAGAAATAAGTACATTGAAGACGTAGTGCGTCTTTATGTTTTTGTCCCGTCTCACATATGGCTTACGGACTTCATATCAGAATCTCATCGAAGACAAATTAGCGTCAGGCCGTAGAGAACTGAAACAGATTTTGCCAAGTCTGACGTTACCCCTGCGGTAGATGTGAGTCGCCCGAGGCTCCCTATTCGCCTTTATGCGTAAGAATCGACATTGACATGCGTAGAAGTCGGTGCCCGAATAATCTCTCGAATGTTAGCCGTGCGTCCACAACTATAGGTAATGAAACGCTGCAACATCTTCGATAGTGAAACTAGGTATTTTTCAAGTGAAAGATCAGCAAAAGTCTCAGGTGAGCTTCGTCTTGTCGTCCCTTCGTCCTTCATTGTCCAACCACATTTATGTGCATCTGATGTACCCCTTGCATATTTTCTGGCGCCTCTGGTAACGGTCCAGCAGCGACTATTTACAGTCGGACCTCGAGATACCGGCCGGCGTTTAGAGGTGAGCGTTTCATATGTCCATGTGCATGGATTGCACGTATGGGGACAATATGGTCTAAACAGGGTGTGCAGTGCAGGTCGCATGAGCGATACGCGAGGCTGTGGTCAGCTTCTATCAGTCCTGGTTCGGCCGCCGCCCAGCCAATCTCAAGCGCTCGTATATAAGCACCCTCTGGGTCATAATCCGGATATTGGCCCCTCTCTATCTTTCCCATATCTTCTCACAGTTTCTACAATATCTCGGTTCGCCTGTAGAAGACATGGACATCTTCATGTGCAACCTACCCATGTCCTTGACCCCCAACCAGCTCAAAATCCGCATTGCGACAGAGCTACACTCTCCCGACTTCGGTCGTCGTACTGCGGGTAACAATCCTATCAATTTTGAAGTTCGCATATCTAACAAAAAAGGGCGTGCTCCGGTGGGTTTCCTAACCGTGCCTACGATAGAGATCGGTCAAGAATTTCTAGAGGAATACGGGGGTAATACGTCTCAGAAACCCATTGTTATTGGTGGTTCCAGGATCAAATTCCTTCCAGGCAAACGAGAAGCGAAGGAGGACGTCCTAGAGATGATTAGGCGCCTCCCATATATCGATCCTAGGATGATCGAGGAGAGGGATGCCCAAGCCAATGAATTACAGTCTCATGCAGTCTCTGTCAGTACGCTCCAATTTGGATGGGTGTGCAGAGATAACATTTTCTCCATCGAATGGGAGAAGCAATGCGCTATCAGGGGCAGTATGGCTTACAACGAAGACAGACGCGAATTTCGCATCAAGGTACCGGACGTCAAACAGAGTCGTATAATTGCGATTCGTGCCGCACAGGTTTACTGGCTTGGTGCTGCTCCTGATGGCACGCGCGATGGCATGCGTATGCCGGTTCTATTCTTCCACCTCAACCACCCTCCTTCCTTCGAAATCGAGCCTGACCAGTCAGAACTCATTGCGTTGCTTGCCAATCTATTCACGCGAGCAAATGCGCCCACCCGCCATCGTTGGACATCATTCGACGACACACACGCTGAGATCGCCCCCTACACGTCTCTCGCGCTTCGCATTGTTTGCACCTCACAGGCGGATCTGGATACCTTCCAATATTTTCGTGACATCGCACACATGACGTGCCACGATTACACCTATTCCGTCCAGAAGAGAGACCTATTCTCTTCCACCGTTCGCCACATGTATAGTTCATGGATTGCAGATTTAGACTGGAAGGTGGCATTTCAAGTTGAAGCGCTGTCACGCAGCTATCTCATCGACATGAAGGAGCTCCTGAGCCTGCGGCCGCGCATCGAGCAGATGGTCGAGGCAAGAGGGACCGCAATGACAAGCACTTTCCTTCGCGACTTCGGCTCCGAACTGAAAGCAACGTTATGGTATGGAGATGGGTCTGAGATACCGGTAGACGCGGTGGAACAGTTCTTCTCTCGATCATGGAGGAGATACTTGCAGAGTCCGATTGCGCCGATCCAACCTATCTCGACTGACAACTTTGAATGCCTTCGTGTCATCGTTACCCCGACAACATCCTATCTCGAGGGTCCGTTTCCGGAGCGATCGAACAGAGTAATGCGCCGATATGTTGCCAACCAGGACAGTTTCCTCCGCGTCAGTTTCGTTGACGAGACGAGACTCACTCACCGGTTTGATCGTGAGGTTGACGGTCGGACCTTCATTAATCGTACCGTCAAGCACCTCCTCGTCCACGGCATGACTGTTGCTGGTCGACACTTCGACTTCCTTGCATATTCACAATCTGCGTTGAAAGAACATTCGGTGTGGTTCGTCAAAGAATTCGTGCATATCGATGGCACCACAGTCAATGCTACAACCATTCGGAAGAGCCTGGGATCGTTTCGGGACTTAGCCTTCGACCCACAGTTGATATACTGTCCTGCACGATATGCCGCGCGGATGTCACAAGCATTCACCACAACAGATTCCTCAATTGCAATTGAACCGGAGGAGGTCATGCCCTTGGATGACGTCATGGACAGCGAGGATAGGTACTGTTTCACGGACGGAGTCGGCACACTTTCAGCAGAGCTTGCTAGGGAGATTTGGATGGAACTAAGATTGAAGCGGCGGCGTGCTCGACGTACAAAAACATATCCTCGTTTATTCCAAATTCGGTTCATGGGATCCAAGGGCATGCTTAGTGTCGATTACACGCTCAAGGGCCGCAGCATATGTCTGCGTCCATCTATGATCAAGTTCGACTCCCCCAACTCGATGGAAGTCGAAATTGCAAGGGCATTTGACAAACCGGGTCCATACTATCTTAACCGGCCGCTGATAATGCTCTTGGAAGGGCTTGGAGTACCGTACGAGGTCTTCCTAGCCCTCCAAGAGGATGCAGTACGCAGAGCACAAGGTGCGGTGAAGTCTCTCGAGCTATCAGCACGCTTGCTGGAGGCGTATGGTCTTGGAGCATCCTATCGACTAACTTCTACCATGCTGCATCTTCATCGGCTTAGTATTGGGCCTCTCAAGAAGGACATCTTCTGGCAGCAAATGATGGATTTCGCTGTCAATCATGTCCTCAGAGAGCTCAAACATCATGCTCGGATCCCGGTTCCCCAAGGGTGGACCGTGGTTGGAGTAGCTGATGTGCACGGCTACCTAGAAGAAGGGCAGATATTTGTTTGCATTGATAGTCAAGACCAGAACGAGCCATTCTATCTCGAAGGTCCCGTTTTGATATCGCGGTCACCCACCATTCATCCCGGAGATGTGCAGATTGTGCACGCAATCGGTAGACCGCCTCCTGGCTCCCCGTTCCAGAAGGAGTCATTGCCCAACAGTGTCGTGTTCTCAATCAAAGGTAGGCTAAGGGAATTTCAAGGCTCGAATTAGTGCTCACGTCCACGTAACTTTCGCTTGCCTCTAGGTGCTCGTCCTCTGCCGTCTTGCCTTGGAGGCGGTGACTTAGACGGCGATGTGTACAATGTCACAACAATGCCGGATCTTCATCCACGACGTACATATGCGGCGGCCTCATATGACCCAGCGAAGAGAAAGACCGTGGACCACGAGAGCACGATCGAAGACGTCGCAGATTTCGTTGCGGAGTACATTAACAGCGACGTAAGTTGGAAGCCCGACTCCCCGCAGCAAGGATGCCCTTATTGACCAATCGGGTTCTTAGACCTTAGGAATTATTGCTATAAACTGGCTCATCATTGCAGACCAGAGCAGTCAAGGAATCTTGGATCCTGACTGCTTGCGACTCGCACAACTGCATAGCGATGCCGTCGACTATCCCAAGAGCGGAAACCCCGTCCCTCTTGATAGGATCCCGCAACTCAAATTCCGAGCGAAACCCGACTGGAATGCGCCGGAAACTCTAGTCAGAGAATCTCCCAGGTATTACGAAAGCAACAGAGCCATTGGGCGGTTGTTCCGTGAAATCGAGTTGCCTGCACTGAGGACTGCTACCAAAGCGTCACGAGCACAACGTCGACATCTAAAAGACGGGCAGGAGTTTGACCTGGCGGATATTGTCCAGGAGTTCCAATCGTATGAACCACGCGAGGACAACTACGTGCAGCTCACGGTTGAGCACCGTATATCGGAGTACATCCCGATTCCTGAGGATGTCGACGTCGAGGAGTCCCTGATAGAGACTATGTGGGAGCTATTTCGATCTTATTCGGCTCAGCTCCGCACGATATGCGCTGATCACACGCTCTCGTATTCTCGCGACGCTATGCTCACGGAAGAGGAGGCGGTCGTGGGTACAATTGTCGCCAGGTCATCACAACCACGGAGACGCAAGGATATGATGTCCCAGCTGAGGGAACAGACGGCAAGCCTCGTCGAGAGCGTTCGAGCTGGCATATCGGGCGACGACGACACCCCTTCCGAAGAGTCCTTGTTGCGAGCGTGGATCGCGTACAAGGTCGCTCTCATTCAGGACGACTATTTCGGGGCTCGCAGTTTCGCTTGGATAGCTCTTGGCGAGGCATTCGATGCGATCAAAGATATAGAGCAGGAGGATCAGAGGCTTTTGAGGTGAATATAGCGGTGTGACGCAGGTCCATTACTATGTTCAAACGGAGCAACATCGCAGTCTTGCAAATGGCTAAGACGTTATGGAAGGGAAATGATTTACGTAGCAAACGGCATCCACACATGTACAGTAACATCTTACAAATTGACTAGACTCACAGCACAGTGCGAGATCCTTGCTCGGTCACGCGTCAACTCATACACAACAGCATTCGCCAAAGCGAGGATTTGCAGGAATGCATGTGCAGCCAAGGCTGCGAGAAGTGGATGTTTATGCAGTGTTGCGAAGAACTGTGGAATAGTTAGGACTTTATAGCATGAATGACAGCTCGGCACTTACTCAGAATTACCGAATCGCCTCTGCATAAAAATGGCGTTAAGAACATGCGCATTGACGGCTGCTGAGGGTCAAATAACTCACCGTAGGAACATTTTGCTGATGAAGCGGTCCTTGTTCACCGGTTTCTTGTTCTTTCCCTTGGGCATTTCCGTCCACATCTGTATTACATTCAGTATCAATGAAGGCAGGTTGTACAAGCCAAACGTACCTCCTTGACGTTCTCCAGGACCTATATGAGAAACGTGAGATCAGAACTGCTTAGCGAACAACAAGCAGCGCACCATGTTACTATGCCTGTCGAATGCCTTCACACGAGCCAGTAGCTTTTTATTATTTCGTAGTGAAACGAGGACCTGCGTGTGATTCCTGACGGCTTGCTGCAGAACAGACAACGGCCCCTGGCTGATCTCATGTTCCTCCAGAGCTCGCAGTTGAGCTTCGTCCAGCTCAGACTTCGGCACGTGGACATATTGACTGTAAAGGTGTTCACTGCTCATTTCAAGTACGCAAGGAGCATGAGACTTACCTCATCTTCGCAAGCTGAGGGACTGCGACTAAGTTTGGCTGCTGGACGGGGTGGTTGCTGAGCTCGAGGAACGTGTTTGGCAACGACCAAACAAGGGCATCAAAAAAGTATAGCATCCTGAGTGGACGCCGGACTTCATACAGACTCTGCGCTCTCGCGGTATTTTCGCACCAGGCTCTCTTTCCAAGCAATTATCACCATGGGTCGCATGAAACAGAAGGGAAAGGCCGGTGCCGCCAAGGCCTATATGACCCGTTCGGTGGCAATGAAAAAACTGCAATGCTCTCTCGCAGACTTTCGCCGGCTGTGCATTCTCAAAGGTTGTAGATGCAGTGCGAAGTCTGTCTTTACAAGTGCTTACGGATAACTCAAGGTATATTCCCTCGCGAGCCGCGCAACCGGAAGCGTGCAAACAAGGGTTCTACTGCACCGGCATCGTTCTACTATGCCAAGGACATAGCTTATCTCGCACATGAGCCTGTCTTGAAGAAACTTAGGGAACACAAAGCGTTTGCTAAGAAGCTGGCGCGAGCATTGGGCAGAGGAGAATGGAGCAGTGCGAAGAGTTTGGAGGAAAATAAGCCGGTATACCGCTTGGACCACATCATTAAAGAGAGGTCAGTGACCACTCTTCTTTTTGCTCTCGTAAATTGACACTGTTTCCAGGTATCCAACATTCGTTGATGCTGTCCGTGACATCGACGATGCTCTGTGTATGATTTTCCTCTTCGCGTCACTACCGTCCGACGGTCGAGTCGCACCCTCCCTGATCGAGAACTGTTCTCGTCTTGCTTCTGAGTGGCAGCTATATGTTATGCACACTCAGGCTCTCCGAAAGACCTTTCTTTCCATAAAAGGTGTCTATTACCAAGCGGAGGTAATGGACCAGACCGTTACGTGGCTTGTGCCATACCAGTTCACCCAGAACGTAAGTAACGAGTTACTGCAACGGAGGATTTTAGCTCACAAACCTCAAGATTCCTCCAGATGTCGATGTTCGCGTCATGCTGACATTCTTGGAGTTATACCAGACACTACTTGGCTTCGTGTTTTTCAAACTTTACACAGATGTCGGGCTTGTCTATCCTCCCCCTCGAGACACGGAGAAAGATGACAGTGGAGCTGGAGTTGGTGCCTTCCGTCTCCAAGAGGCCACGTCTTCTCAGTCAACTGCGCCCAAAGGCAAGTCAGTCGAGGTCGATGGCAAGCGAATCTCCAGTAAAGATGTCAGGCAAACGATCAAAACCATCGCCACCACCTCTGACGATAACGTCGACGTTGATATGCCCGCTGCCGACTCCGCACCCATCGAGGAGGATGAGGAGGAGTTCGTTTCTCATCCCTCTACATCTAACCCCGAAGAAGCCGCCGCGTTGCCGACACTCAAAACTCTCGCATCTCTCCCTCAATCCGGCTCATCAAAGTTATTCGCGCCGTATACGTTTTGGCTCTCGCGAGAAACGTCGCGCCCGATCTTTGAATTCATCGTACGCTCGTTCGGTGGTCGCATAGGCTGGCCTGCTTCGTCTGGCAGTGGCTCTCTCTTCGATGAGACTGACGAGTCGATAACGCACGTCATCATTGATCGTCCTATTGTGGAGACACCGCACCTGACAGAAGAGGAGAAGGAGAGAAGGAGACGACGGAAGTATGTGCAACCCCAATGGGTTGTTGATTGTATCAATGCTGGAAAGATCCTGCTCGAGGAGCCATATCTTCAGGGTCAGACTCTCCCTCCACATCTCAGCCCCTTCGGCGATCGTGCAGGGGCATATGATCCAACTATCGCACTCACTGGCCAGGACGCTACAATGGAAGACGAAGAGGTAGAGGAAAATGCGGTGGGCAGTGAGGCGGACGAGGAGGATGCGGTGCCGCCAGAGCAGGCGGCTTTGAAGGCTGCGGCATCAGCGGTGGATGAAGCTGCTCTCAGAACAGCAGAGCTGCAAGCAGAAGCCGCTGGAATAGACTATGACACCTTTGAGCAGGAGGCGAAGAAGTCTAAGAAGAAAGCTAAAAAGGCGGTCGTCGAAGAGGAAGGCGAGGGTGAGCAGGAGATGAACAAGATGTTGATGAGCAATAAGCAGCGCAAGTTGTACGAGAGGATGAAGTATGGAGAGCGGAAGCGGGCAGTGGAGGTATGCCTTCATATCGGCGTTGTCACTTACATTACTGACGATATGCTTATGTAGCGTCAAAATTTGGAGCAAAAGAAGCGTACGCTCGAGAAGGCGAAAAAGCGACAAGCCAAGGCTTAAGTATCTGGCAACGCCTCCGTCATGTCCCACTCATTGACCACCAGACGTACTTGCATTATCATTACTCATCATTTCTATGTCACTTGACTACGGTCGATCTGAAAGCCAGACAACTTGCGTAAGTAAGACAGTTTGCACCAGGGACAGGTAAGGTATAAGAGAGGATTCGAGTAAGTGAGATGAGAGTTCGACAGTCACAAGATCACGGTCTGGCGTATTGCGTTCGAGACATACCAACGGTGGCTACGGTCCACGCATATGCGGCGTTATTCGAGTGAGCGAGGCACTGATGCTATGGGCTTTCCGCTACTCACCATTAGGTCAGATCTCACCGGATTCCCAGTCATCAAGCAGTTTATCCATCTTCTCGATTAGCTGCTCCCGGGTGAACATCTGCACGGCATATCCTCCTCGACGGAGTGCTCTGATGCTGGCCCAGACCCAATTCTGGCAATTCCAGTTTGTGTGGTGGCGGGTGATCTCCACATCGGCCAGAATGCGTTCAGCATCGGCCAAATCCGCCTGACGGATCGTACCGATGGGCAAGTCCCCTCGCCAGTTAGCGTCTCTGAGCGGGACGTCGTTGTGCTGGTCGAAATAATAGGTGTCAATATTCCCGGCCGCGTTATATATGTTGCCACTCGGCTCGTCCCCGATGTCCGACGTTATGATCGTCAAGGCCCAGTGCAATGGAAAAACCTTGCCATCCGAGTCTTTGCCACGCCACGTTTGGGTAACTTGGACGACATAATTCTTCGTTGAGCTGGTCATCGTGGGGTCTAATGCAGGACTGCAACAGACGACGAAATCGCGATTAACTCTCTCAGCATTCAAGATATCGGATACGCCACACATACGTGTCGTTGGGCATGAAAACGTCGAGTGGCGAAGACGACTACGAGGATGGACGTGGATGGAACGTGTCGAATGTGAACACGTCCTCAGGGATGGAGGAAGATAGTGGTTGAGATGAAGGAGAAACAGGCACTTTATACCGATTGGGGGCCACCGCCTGCCACCGCGTGAGTGTGAGGCCTGTGGCCCGCTATACGGACAATGCATAAAGGATTTTCCAAACGAGATGTGGGCGCCTGCCAATACTGTGACCGTGTTTGTCCCGGTTGCCTAATCGAGCCAGGGCACCCCTCCACACTGTCTGTACCCATCTCCAAGCTGGATTTCTCTGCACGAGCAGTCTATCTGCACTCAGTGTCCTCTCGTGTGCTCTTAGACGTGCCGCGCCTGCGGTATGACTGGAAAGCTTAGCACAGGAGCCAGGGAATCACCTCCCCTTCCAGTGCACGCTAGCGCGTCCGAGCCGCCTCCACCGTACCAGGAAGACAGCCATGAGAGTTCTGTCTTCGCCGCTGCAACTACAACGACCACTACTCGCATAATCACGACGACAACGCGTACGACTACTACTCATTTCCTGTCGCTTCCTCTTTGGAGACGACGCAGCCCGCAGGCCTTCTCGTTACCCGCTCCGAAACAACGACGACTATCATCCGATGAGCTGCACTCTGCCCAGCAAGTGGCAAGCTCCAGCGGTTTGAGACGAGATAAGGATCTGCCTCCGACTCCCTCGGTGAGCGAGGAGCACGTTGGATTGGATTCAGGCCGGCAGAGGTGTGAGAGTGGAGTTGCAGAGGTGGGAAACCGGGATGACGCTGACTCAATGCGCCTTGCTGCTTCCTCCTCGTCCTCTCATGCAGTGCGAAGTTCATTATCTGTGGAGGAGTCTTTGTCTAAACCAACTTTTGCGCTCGCTCGCGCCGCGCTGGGGGTTGGGCTACCCCATGTCATGCCTGGAACAATGTCTGCGACATCGTCCACGACAGATTTGCATGCGTTTTCGCTGATGCCTCAAGCAATGCCCCCGCTGACAGAGGGACAAGCATCTCAATCCACGGTGCGCCGCGTTAAGAGCTTCCATCACGACTCAGACACGCCTACTCCGACGACTGTCCCTCCTAGTCTCAGGGAACGCAGGCGAAACAGAGGACTTTCTCTTGGTCCGTTTCAATTTACGATCAACGATAAAGGGAAAGAGAGGCAGCGGGACATCGAGCCTGACGTAACTCATACCTCGCCGAGCTGTAAGTCACTGACCCGCAAGAGCTCCTTCTGGACGCGCAAACGAGTAGATTCGCGCACGTCTCCTGCAAAGTCACACTTGACAGTCAATCCGCCTCCCCTCCCCTCACTACCTGCCCTGCAGCCTGTTTCGCCGTTCTATGTGGATACGACCATACGTACCCCTTCTCCGCGCAGTGACCCCCCTTCTGCTTATCAGGCAGTCGATTTGCATCGGAGACATTCCGAACGGCGCCGCTCGTCCTCCAGTTCCGATATTGGCCATTCTGGAGGCAACTCTCCAGCAAGCGCACCACGCATCGCACCGCTTACTCCAAAATCACCGCGAAACCGCTGTCCGAGGCGGCCTAATACCGCAGATCCAGCATCCATCCTACGTTCCTCATCGTTATTTCATGACGTCCCTCAGGTCACTGCCTCCTCTCCTACATCCATCGAACAACCCGTTTCTCCGTACCATAGCCCTTCCATCACATCATCCTCTCCATCATCATTACAAGCCTCTCCAGTTCGGCGCCCTCGTGCGCACACAAATCCTCCTCTCCTTCATCGCCTCTCCATGAACTTGTTCGGGTCCTCGCCTACATCAAACAGTCCTTACGTCGCTCCTAACCCATTACACGACCCGATAGCCGGTCCGGACCCGCTGAGTGCATCGCCTTCTTCCAGTTATGAATCCCCTCGCCGTTCGTTCTCCAAGCGCTCTGTAGAGATACCGCAGCCGCGTGCCGAGGAAGAATCGCCTGAGGTATACCTCCATAGACTCACGGATGCCGTCAGCAAAGCAGAGGTTGCGACCGTGCTCGCATCAAGGTACGTGCACTGCATTCCTCATGGTCAAGTAAAGAGCATCCAACTTTTGATGTAATTCTAGCGCGGACCCATTCCATGCACGTGCTTTACGTGCCTACATTGACCGTTTCGACTTCATGGGGGATCCATTAGATGTAGCCCTGCGAAAGCTATTAATGGATGTCGGCCTTCCACGGGAAACGCAGCAAATCGACCGCGTCATCGAAGCCTTTGCAGCACGATACTTGCGTTGCAATCCCGATCTTTTCACGTCTGAAGGTACATACCGTCTTCTGTCCAGCAGCTGGCGGTCGAATGCGCAACTGATGTCTGGAATGACAGACCACCCTTACATCCTAGCATTCAGTCTGATCATGCTGCACACCGACGCGTTCAATAAACACAATAAACGCAAGATGACCAAGGCAGACTATGTCAAGAATACCCGCCTCCCTGGAGTCGCTCCGGAGGTTTTGGATGTGAGTTTTTTGCGAGGCCGGTGTGACATTGACGCTGATAGAAGGTTCTAGTGTTTTTATGACAACATAATATTTGTACCCTTCATATTCATAGAGGATCCAGTGGACGTCAACGGTCAACGGGGACTGATTCCGGAGACAATCAACATGCGCCGCATGTCGACTTTTAACATGCCCACGACTCCCGGCGGATCCGGTTCAGTACTGCTGGGTAAGAGCAATAGGATTGACCCATATTACCTTATTACCCGTGTCAGTGTCTCCTCGTCGTGTGGAGGCCTTGTAATTGACATGGTCGTACAGAATCTGCTTGACGACTTACGCGTCAACGTGACGGCGTTGGTCCCTCCGGAGAGCCCATACTCCTATCAAGGCACGGGCGGACCGTGGGATGAAGACGAACTTCTGCGCGCGTTTACCATGGCAAGCGCTATTGACATCTCTACAGGAGCTGCATCGACACCATGGTTCGGGATCAGCATGTCTGGAACACCAGCGCCGCTTCTTCAGAGTCCCTTAGGCCCTACTCATCCCGTGACATCTCCCGCTTCGTCCTGCTCGATCAAGGTGACGAAAGTCGGCCTTTTGTTGCGCAAGGACGATACTCTGGAAGGAGGCCGTCGGGCAAACAATCGCAAGTGGCGTGCGTGGTGTGTTTTGCTTACCGGTTCGCAGCTCCTCTTCTTTCGCGACCCGTCATGGGTGGCGTCTATCCAAACGCAGTGCAATGGACAGATTCTCGCGCATGCAGCGCTGCCCCATCCTGACGAATATGTCTCGGTCAAGGATTCTGTCGCCGTGTTTGACAAATCCTACACCAAGGCATGTCGCTGCGATTGTTCACTTTGGGCTGTATCTGACGCTTTGCACATCTCAGCACCCACACACTATGCGCTTGGTCATGCCGGATGGCCATCACTACCTGCTGCAGGCACAGGAAGAGAAGGAGATGAACGAGTGGATCTCGCGCGTCAACTATGCGAGTGCATTCAAGACGGCCGGCGTGCGCATGCGCGCCTCGGGCATGACGAACCGGGACATCGAGCTGACCGGCATCGCTGCGGCAGCGTCGCATTTGCGAGAGTTGAAACATCGTGCCAACTCGTTCGCGGCTCCTCGAGTGCGGACATGGTATGCTGGGTCGCCTGATGACCTCGAACCGTCCGTGGCTCAGTCGGCGCCTCCCCCTCTCCATCCGCTGCTAAACTCGGATCCTGTGGGGCAAATATCGGCCGCTTCATCTGTAGACTCGTCGAGGATGACGCCGTCTCAGATCGAGAGCTCTTCGAGGCTTTTCAAGGCGACGTTTGACCAGGTCAAGACGGAACTGGCGACATCGGGGCGCTGGTCGTACGACGTGCCGGATGCGCGGCCGATCCCGCGTCCTCGCACGCAGAGTTTAGAATCTGCGACGCGCTCGCCGCCTGCGTCGCCCACGTCCGCCACGCCAAACTCGAACGATGCTTCGCGTGGGTCGTCCCGGTCGGAGATCATCCGGCGGAAGCTACGCGACCTAGAAGGGAGGATCTCGCTGACGCAGAAGCAGTTGGACACGGACATGCGGTTCGTGCGGAACATGGCGGTGCTGACGCCGTTTCAGCGGACGACGCGAGACCGGATTCAGGTGGCGGTGCAAGGCGCGTCGAAGCGGATCATGCAGGTGCGGCTGGACCTGGAGAAGCTGGTGTGCTACCGCGACGTGCTGTCGGACGACCTGCTCGCTGAAGAGCGTGACTGGGCGCGGACGAAGCGGATCGCGATGCGCGCGGCGACGGACAAGCTGACGGCGCAGGACATGGAGTCGCGCCCTCTGACACAGACGAGGACCATGCCGGACATGATCACGCTGTCTTCCTTCACGGACGTGTCGGACCAGTCACTCTCGACGTCGCCTATGAGCATTGCGGCCACCGCGAGCACGTCTGTGAGCTCGTCGCTTGGGGACGAGTCGTTCCATTCCGCACTGTCTAGCGGACATTGGCGCGATCTGAGCCCTGGTTCTGCTGCGTTCCTGGAGTCAAGAGGTCTGCACGAGGCTCATTCGTTCGAGTCGCCGATGACATCCCCGTTGGAGGCACCGGGTGGCCATCAAGGGCGAGAGTACCCGTTTCCCGACGTGTCGGGGCGCCCGCAGCCGACGTCACTCGTGCAAGACACGTCAATGGAGAGCGCGCCGTCGAGCGTCGGCCACGCGGACCATGCCGGGCAGGAGAAGTATCGCACCGCGCCCGAGTCGCCAGAAGTGCCAGAAGAGCAGGCGGAGGAGTGGCACAAGACGCGGGCGGCGAAACGGGTGTCGCTGGTGCGGCTGCCGCCTGACCTGCGGATCTCGGTGCTGATTGGGAAACACGGGCGGACGGCGAGCGAGAGCATTTCGGAGCACACTGCCACTGCTCCGTCGTCGCCTGACGGGAGTCACGTCGCTCCAAACGCGTATGGGCGGACGATGGACACGATCGCGGTGATGGACGTGGACGTGTAGAGGGCTACTAGTATCAGACGATGGCCACTGTCGCGTTTTTCATTCGCACTTGCATTTGCATAGATTGTTAGCGGATACACACTCTTTTAGTTTGTTTATGGCGTATGTAACTAGTGTAAGAACATAATCGAGGTGCGCCTGATAGACGCACGCTGGAACGCAGGCAGCATGTCGTATCGGGACGGTTACCATGCAACATCTCTGTGCGCAGAGCCTCGCACTCTCGCCGCCATGCATTCCAGCTAGCAGCGTCGTTCCTCGCGCTGGTTCGCCCATCCTCGCCGCTGCTCCGCACAGCGAGCCCCAGTGCGCCCCCATCGATTCCGCAGCGGTACCAGCTCATCACAGCCTGAATATTTCCCATCAGCCCTGCACGTCCGATTGTCCGCATCAGCGTCCCACTAGTAGGATGGTCCCAAGTTCTCCTCGCAGCCCCCACCGCAAAACGTTCTCCGCCTTTCTCCCTTCCTCCTGGTTCGCCAACGCCCCGCCACCGCCCCATTCGCCACCACCCCCGAAGCCTGCACCTAGACGCTCCAGGACCGACCCTGCGGTGGTGGGCCCTGAGGTTGGCGTATCAGTATCGCCGTCCCTCGCCTCCTCAGTGAGTTCCATCCTCTACTCCCCGCAACCGTCCTCTCCCTTCTCCACTGCCGGCGTCCCCCCACCGCGCATCCCCAAGAGCATACACATCCCGCGCGACAAGATGAAGCTCGCGCGCAAAGTCAAGAAACTCAGCCGTATCGCCATCGGAGACGAGCCTCCCTCCCCCGGCGGACGCCAGCTCGCCGACATGCTCGAGGACCCGTATTCGCTCACCATCATGTCCCCCATCCTGCTCGCGTCCTCCTCACCGGCCGCGTCCACAACCACCTTCTCAGAGACCCAGTCGCAGAAGGGCTCGCTCAAGCGCAGCAACACCTTCAACACGCGTCCCGCGCCGCCCGTCCCGCCGTTGCCACCCAGCGCCTCCATCCATCGCGCGCACTCTCTCGCCGCCCTCCAGTCCAAGCTAGTGATACCTGCTGCGCCACCCAAGGCGCGTATGTCGCCGATTTCTCCCGTCGTGTTCGCGCGCCCAGATGAGGACGGGTCGCAAACGAGCAGTGCGTTCTATTCTGACTCTAATATCCCCTCCAAAGCTCCCTCCATCATCAGGGAGGTGGACGAGTCTCCTGTTACCGAGCGTCCTCGTTCGAAAGCCACCCGCCGCCCGTCCACCGCGCCTGCAGAGACAGGTTCTTCCAGTCGCGATCCCTCGTCGCTTTCCGCACCTATCACCGAAGAGAGCCTAGCTCCCAGCACAGGAAAGCCCACCGTCAAGCTCATCCACAATCCAAGTGATGCTCCGCCACCACTACTATTGAACGCGCCACCACCACGTCCATCTCGCACAATGTCCCCCCTACCCACCTCCCTACATCTAAAGGCCACCCATTCCTCCTCACTCCCGAACCGGCGCACGCCCTCGCCGCTTCCACGGAACCTGTTCGACTCCGATAGTGGCGGCGGCGCCGTACCGAAACGCAGCGCATCCCTCCGCGCCAAGGTCCCCCGCAGCAAGGTGGCAAGGCGCCGCCTCAGCCTCGACCTCCGCATGCTGACGCCGGAGCCGACGCGCGGGGCGAAGCTGCGCAAGAACAAGACGACGCTGGTGACGAAGAGGGCGCTGGAGGAGCTTGTGAAGGAGGAGGGGGAAGACGCGGAGCGCGGCGAGGCGGATGGGTTCTCGAGGATGGGTGAGCCGATGAGCGATAAGCAGCGGGCGATGAATTTACGGAGAGCGAGGAAGATGATGCAGGTGCGTCCCCTTATTGATTTTTCAGCCCACACCGTCATCTCACATTTGCCACTAGCTGTTTGGCGACAAGCCGCCCAACGAGCTCTTCCAGGTCACCGCGACCGCGACCGCGCATGCGGAGGACTCGATCTCGATCGTGACCGACAGCCGGCGCAGCTCGCGCGCGACGTTCGCGTCCATCACGTCGAGCACGATCTCGCTCACCGTGCATCGGCGCGTGCGCGACTCGTTCCCATCATCGCGGTCGGCGTCCGAACCGCCGTCGCCGCTGGTGTTCACGGGGGCAGAGCAATTGCCGGACGTGAAGGCGGAAGGAGAGGCGGAGGACAGGAGCAGAAAATCGGAGCTGGAGCAGGGCCAGGAGTTGCACGACGATGCGCATCCAGATACTAAGACTGCAGGCAGTGAAATTGATCCTGCGCAGGCCACAGAGTCAAGGGACGAAGACCCAGCACAGCAAGCCGAGCCCGAGTCAAAATCGGACGTTGTTCCACCGCTAACACCATCGTCACCCATCTCGCCCACCACGCGAACGGCGCGTGCAAAGCCGAGCATCGCGTCCCTATCGCTCGCATCCACCGTCTCGCACACATTCACGCACCGTCGGAGTTACTCTCACCAGTCACAGGTGCCGCTGATGTCACGCTCACACGAGCTGGAATCCGAGCCGCCCCACGCGGCGCGGAACGTTCCCCCGCGGACGCCGCCGCCCTTTTCGAATTTTGCGCCTATCCCGCCGGTCGGCGACGTGCGCTGGAATACTGAGACCGAGCCGCCTCGTAGCCCGGTGGCCCCATCAGAAGAGTTCCGCGCTCGCCGGTTGCGCGCGGCGAAGCTCTCGCGATTCTTCGGCGTCGCGCCACACGACCTCGCCGACGCCCTCGCGGCCACACCCGCGACGCCCGCGATTCCCCAACTTGGCAAACATAACAGTGCGCATGGATATGACGAGTCCATGCCGGAAGTTCCGGCACAGGCGTATGTACAGACGGCACGAGAGGAGCCGACGGTTGCGCCTGAGCGGAAAGCGTCTATGACCGTCGAGGTCGCCGCGGAGGTGCCACGCGGGTTTCGGCTCGGGCGTCAGGAGAAGAAGGCGGTTCAGGAGCTGGACATGGCTGATGTGCTCGACCAACTCCGGAGGATGCGATAGCGCGATCGCAGGCTTGGGATTTCTCATTCGTGAGAGGGTTTCTCTTCGTACGGAGCCCGGGAGGGTTGCACCTTCCGGCCGGTGCTATATCGTGCAGTAGTGCACCCTTCACCGGCTCAACCTTTGAATTTGCTGGGTATCTTTCGTCTTGGATTACTCACTGCGTCTAGTCTCTTCTCACACCCTATCCAACATGCAATATTTATTACATTCAGACAGACAGGTTTACTATATGGTTATAGCGTACCCTGCATCGTCGCGCCGAGGTCGCGCTTTGCACACGTCACTCCTTCGTCACATCCTATCTCCCTCACCAGGCGTTGCCATCACATATCTGCGTGGATATGTGGAAATGCTGACTTGCTTTGCGTGCCGGTCAACGGCTGTTGCTATGAACGTACAGTATCTCTCGAGATCGAATACTCGCCACCTAGTCGCGAACACATTATAATATTGACATCTGATCTCAAGAGTTATTCGTACAGTACGGTCTGGTGGTATACACAGCTTAAGAGCTGAAATCGTCGATGGCATGCTGCGAGTGCTGCTTGGCCTCCTCGGAGGTTTTGGGGTTCGAGGTGGCTGCATATAAATTGACTGAATACGTGCCATGTGCGGGGAAGTACGGTGATGCTCAACTTGTAGCCAGGCATATCGGCTTGCAATGCGAGGTGGCCGCCCTTATATGCTCGCAGGGCGGAGGTGATGATGACGGTGACACTGTTCACTACATCGGGGATGACACCGCGGCCTTCTATCCGCCTCGCCGCAACCGCGGTCTCCTCGCACGCGCGCCGGCGGGCTGAGTGTTTGCGTTGCGTGATGTATTCACTCTCTGTACCCGAGCTTGCCGAGGCCTGGTGCATGGTGATTAGTTGGTGGCATAGGTTCCTGAATTCCAACACTTGGGCGACGTCGCTGCACCTTTCTGCGAACTACTCCCCCTGTCTGTCTAAACAATAGCAGCATTCGTCAGTGGTGCATTGGCCAGATCCTTGAGCCGCCATCATGGAGCGTGACGCAACGTTTATTCACCAGAGCGCCCGAGATCGGAGGCAGGTAGAAGAACCCGACCCTCGAGTCCGACTAGCACAGCCAACCTCACCTTCTCACTCCCCTCTCCACACTCACAATGTCCAGCCCGGTAAACGTAAATCAGAGATGTTGTTCTTCCAGGGGCGGTACATTCTAAAGTTGTCATTCGCTAGATTGCTCGCGGCTTGAGTTAGTGCTTGTCCAAGCATCCGCAAGTCGGCCAGAGGACTCGTTGCTGACTTCGCTCTCCCCAGAGGCTGCCATCTCCAACCCCCACAACTCAGAAGAGGCCAAAGAACACGCATCCGAGAGACTCCAGGAGGTGCAAGAGAGCGGTGACTTCAGCCTCAGCGAGGCCCACGAAGCCAACGTTGCGACCGGCCATAAGGTAGGTAGCGTCGTTCGAGATTCGGTCAATGTAGGCTGACTGATGTCGCAGGCTGCCCTTTCCAACCCAAACGTCTCGGACGATGCAAAAAAGTACTCCGCGAAAGTCCTTAAGGACATGGAGAGCTCCTAAATAGACTGCTGCCACATCATCATCTATATTTGGGGATATCAGGATGAAATAGTACCACAGAACATAATGCTACTGCACCGGTAGCTGTATTACGCCAAATGCGATATGCGCCTGGTCCTGAGCGACACCATTTTCACAAGCATGCGCGATATTCAGGCAGTCAGTCGAATGCGAAAAAAACGAGTGCGCATGCGATTGAGTGTCACATTCCAGCAGACGACAGACACGATGACGAGCAATGTACACATACAGCATCACTTCCGGAGGAGTATATACATTGGGTCGCCGAGAACAATGCTCGTCATATGCCGGAATGATCCTGTCAAGGACATGAGCAGACCACCGAACGATGCATATGCTGTGCTATAGAGGCTCGTGAGCGTGCTGAGATAGTTGCACGGTTGCAAGCGGCACTCACACAATCTCCTGTGCACCACTGTCGAATCTATACACCTTTATGACATGATGTTTTTCAGTAAAATAAAAGTAACAGAACAAGCAGGATATAGGGCCATTGGGGGAACAGGACTCACCTTGCCGTACATCACATAATCGTAGTCTTCCTCAAGCCCTCGCTGACCCTTCCCATCTGGCCGCCAAACATCCCTGTCCTTGTCGTCCTCCGCCCCACCACTAGTCCCTGGATGACCGCGTGATAATGACGAGGCCAGTGCAAGCGTGAAAGACTCGTCCTTTTGCAGTGGGTATAGCTCAATGTTATAGTCCAGCGTCAGGTCCATATCGTAATTCTTCGAGTGCGCATATAGGCGAGACACTAATTCATACGCGCACCGCAAAGCGACGGACTCTATGGGTGAGCTCGCAAAATGTGGCTGAGGAGGCTAAACACACCTCGGTCGAACTTCTTGCCCTCTTTGTCGACGGCGCTGATCGTGAAGAGGTCATCAAAGACGAGGTTGGATGTGTTCGCGGCCATTTTGGTGAGGCTGGTATGTAGATGAGGCCTTTTTGAGTTTGCAAAGCAGTGGCTGGAGAAAGAAGAGTATCGAGCTAACTCAGTTCGCGCAAGCGCCCGCTTCGAACCAAAGCCCGATCGTTCATCGGTGGCTGCCGAGCTCTTGGGCCGCTGCGATGATCAATGGACTCGATGAGCAATGAGGAGCAATGGCATTCACTGCAGAATATCGCTTTGGCTTCTCGGTTCAATGTGCCATACATAATTCATGGAATCCTCAGGCCTGTGCATCATCCATTACATTATCGATATATGCAAAGCAACACCGCTGTAGTGACAAAGGTCTTTTGATATTCACCACCCTTGCGCTCCCCGGACCTCCATATCCAGACATTTTCTCAATAGCTCGCGCGTCTGACCCACTTCCCACTTCCCATCACCTACCTGTGATGCGCCGAAAGACGGCGCGACGCACACTCTACCGATGGCGCGGAAAAGATCCTCAAGGATCCACGTAAGACGCGGGCCGGTCAGCTCGATCGCAGGTTCCGAGTTGACCTCCAGCAGGTTCACTTGGAACTTCGGCAGAGATGGACATGGTACATTTGTCACGAGAAAGTCCACTCCGTATAGCTCGAATGCGTTGGGAAGTGGCTGCGAGACGATGAGACTTTCAGAACGAACGGTTCATTGAGTGAGGCGCGTACCTGGAAGTGTACACTCATGTCTAACGCAGCCTTGAACGTCTCAGCAAGGACCTCCGAGATTTGCGACTTGATATCCTCAATGTCTTCCGCCGTAAATACGGAACGCTGTGCCTGCTCATCTTGCTTCTTCCTGGCAACCCGGATTTGCTCCACGTCCATCATCTGTCCTATCGCCCGTGGAGGTCTCGGCTGGCGCGTGCGGACCTGCTGCTGCTGGGGTTGCATCGCCGACGCACCAAGCCTTGACGACAGGATGTGAGAACCAATGAGCTCATCTAGCAGTCGCACGCCCGCTTCGCCACGCTCAGTCTGCAAGGAAGTGTTCGTCAAATGTGCCGCCAGATATTCATTGATGAAGGAGCTAGTCGAACTGTCCTTGCCCTCAGATGGGTTGCTATACGGCACGGCGGAGAACAACGCGAGGATGCGGTCGTACATGTACACAGTCACAGCGCCGGAGGCCACACAGTAGACACGGAGATGGAACTGTGAGGTGATGAGCAGCCCGTCGGACGACTATGAGTGCATCAGGCTGACTTTGTGGCCGCGCAAGTCCTGTAATTTTGGTTTGGGTTTTCCATCCAGCGGGACTTCTGCTGGATCTAGGACCAAGAGGTTGAATAAATATTCCTGTGAATACAGTCAGAACCATATTCAACGAACACGCTGTGTCAGAAGCTCGGCGGTCCCACGGTGAACTCAGATCAACGAAGCTATGAAGCGTTTCTTGCCTGGATGACGAAGTGCCGAAGCTGGGACATCATAACGCCAGAATCTGGACCATGTCGGATTTCCTCTTCAACGGCCTCCTCATCGTCAGAACCTTGCTCGAACTCCTCGAATATTCTCATCAAATCCTCCTTTGTGTGGAAGAGTCTGATCCCCATGCCTCGGTCTGCCATGCCTGGCTTCAGAATCTACCATCTCTTTGAACCAGCTTTGTCCAGCTCTTGTCCAAGGTCGAAGAGATCATCGCTCCACATCTCGTCCAGTTCGTCCGCAAAGCTCAGTTCTATATCCCACGTCCTCGGCGTAGCGATTCCCAGGGCAGACTCCTTGTGCTTGACGAGATAATTGTAGATGCATCTCGCGAGGTAGTGTTTGCGGATGAGAGCCTTGCGAATGACATACGAGGAGGAAAGAACTTTCAAGCTCGGAGGAGCTGAGTGGGTTAGGTCATGGTGAATCGCGTCGTATGTCGACCACTGCAGGAGGTTGCCTGAAAAAGAGGGCAGATCTTCGGGAAGAGAAGTCAGAACGGTCGGAGGAGGTTTTAATGACGACAGAGATTTGCGGACCAAGAAGTCTGTGAGAGGTGCCGATGGCCAGACGACTAGGGCCTTGAATGGTTCCATCACTTCCGTATCGCCCTCAGTTTTGCTGCAGTAGCCAAGTACATTTAGCTGCAAGTGCGGTCAGTGCACAAAACAAGATCACAGGCGTGTGCCGAACGCATCCCACGCGATCGCCATGCGGGTGATCGCTTGCCGACCGTCCGCGTCCCGTCCCGCACCTCCTCCGTCTCGCACTCTCATTCAGATACCACCCCGCAGGATGGGAGAGGCATACATCTTCAGCTTGCAGCCCACTTTTACTCAAGGTCTCATTCTTGGACAATTCTCCATTCTCTTCCTCCTCGTGCTCATTCTAAAGTATCTCTTCTTCGATACCGTTTCCGACCGCTCTTATCGGACATCTTCGTACCAGCCAAAGGTCGAAAGGGACGAGGATGAGGAGGGCATTGCGCTGATTGCGGAGAGACTGGGTGCCATGCCAGGTCTGGAGGAGAAGGATGGCGGGAGCGGGATGGAAAGTGCGGACTGGCTGAACGGCCTTCTACGTCAAGTACGTTCTCTCTCCATAGGTTATCTCGCGGAGAAGTGTAATTATAAGACCGATAGGTGCTAGAAGCATATCGCATAAAACTGCGTGGCAGCCTACCAGGAGCCGCAGGGGACGAAGTCGCACGGAAAAGAGTAGAGGAATACGCGAACAAGTTGCGTCCACCAGACTTCTTGGTGCGCCTTCACAATAACAGGTTGAGCGATCATGTCATTACTCACTGTTTACATTCAGGACCCAATCAAGGTGCATTCCGTAGACCTAGGAGTGTCGGCTCCTCGTTTGTCTCGTGCACGCCTCAAGCAGACCACTTCGCCAGAAGCGGATCCAGTGCGTCCATGCTTTCGGCATAACTACCCATTGCTAATCTCAGACATGCAGGAGATTGAATTTGACATGTCATACGTGGATACCCTTTCCGTCTCTATCTCGACGTCCGTGCTCTTCAACTACCCCTTCCCGTCTTTCGCGCGCCTTCCAGTCTCCCTCACAATATCGCTCTCGCTTTTCTCATCCTCCGTATGTTGACCGGCATATCCGTGCCATCCACAAATTGATTGCTGCTAGATCGTCCTTACGCCCCCGTATCCTCAAGCACAACACCCGACGATCACCCTGACCCTCCCCTCGCCCGACACCGAATTCACTCTCAACATTCAGACCAAGTCTCTTATGGGCAGCCGTGCGAAGCTCGCAGACGTCCCAAAGCTTCACGAACTCATCACACATCAAGTACGTCCTTCTGCTTCTGCCTTATACGTCTGCTCAACCTCTTCGCACAGATACGCAAGGTGCTGACAGAAAAGGGCACGTGGAAGGTTGTGTTGCCCGGTCTAGCCACCGTTAATGAGATCAAGGAAGATATTATAAAGGAACGAGAACTTGCGGAGCACCTGGGGAACTAGATGTTCTTCTGATGAGGTTTTGCAGGTTATCCGACATGACAGTCATGATTACGGTGAGCTCTTGATGTCTTACCATAGTATGTGTCTCAGACATCAATCCGAGCTTAAGATGCCTTAGCGTAGCAGGGTGTCGAATTTGTAATGCATATTGTGTATATCAGCAATGTTGTAATGTTCTCAATCCTGACAGCTCATTCTTATTCGAAGCAATCTTGTGTCCTGTTCCGCAAATACAACAAACGCACATCGTCTTGGCAGATATTTGTACGTGAAGCGAACCTGACCTGCCCAGGTAAGAATGTCCAAGCGTTTCAAATTGCTCCCCGCCAACAACGATGTCTCCCGATGTTTCCCTTATCTGCATTCCGATATAACGTGCCTATTCACCTTTTATTCCTAGGTCTTGTTCTGTAATACGTGTATTGGCGTCCGGTATTCCTCGCAGCGCCTGCCTGTTCTTCAGCTTTCGGGCCTTTCCAGGCTTGCAATGCTTCGTCAAGAGGTTCATTGAACCCGACTGATTGGAAGCCTAGGCAATAAATCTCCAATAAACCTTCATCATACATCTCTCGTACTGCCCTGACGTCGGTCGACGGGACAAGATCGGCGCGCTTTATGGTCCTCTTGACTAACGAGCTCACTACGTGCTGCGTTTTGACTGAGTTTATGCGCATGCCGGCAATGAGTTGCCACTTAAAGGCGATATGAGGTTCCCAAGTTCTCCAAGTGATATTACTGCGGTACCAACATGCGCGTACATCCCATATTATCCCCAATCGCCGTCATGCATGTGAAGTAACACTTCCCGAGCCTGGGGGCCGGGCGTCACATGCAACCCCGGCTGCGTTTTTGATTTGGCCCATTCGCCGATTCGCCTATCAACATTCGGGTTATAGTCGTGCACGGGAGCAAGCTTCAGGAAACGGGTGGTGCTACTCTCGGGCCAGATCAACTCGTCTACAGAGAATTGGAGGATGCGGCCTGAACCGCTAGCGCACGAAGGTCAAACCGTCGGAAGTCTCGATTAATGTTGTTCCACCCACCATAAAGATTGGATTTCCTGCACGAGGACGCATCGAGTTAGGCTGTGTGCTCGCTACGTGGCGACGATCGTGGCCTTACTTTTGGAACCCTGATATTAGTAGAAAACCTTGTTGATAAGGGTATAATTGTTTCGGGTCTGCGCTGAGGCTCAGGCTCTTTCGCTGCGTCGGGGATGAACGTTATGGGGATCAAAGCGAGATGATGCAGCCTGAGTTCAATATATTCATACCTTGTACGAGTCATAATTCATGGGACGGTCCGAACAGTGCACACTCACAGTAGGTACGGACAGGTTGCAAGAATCCGGCTCGTTATGCAACTTACAGTAGAACAGAAGTTTAGACTGTGCTTCTCTGATGTTATTCAGGAAGCAGAGCTTACGCTTTGCAACGTTGCCTTGAACAGCCTATACACTTCTCTGAATATTGTGATAGACTCTTTCAGCTGATCGACTGGCTCTCCCTGGGAAAAGATATGAGAAATCAAAAAGTACACATCCACGCAGAGCGACGTACGTTCTCTCTCTCCTTCTGGCCCTCCCCGATATGAATTTCAGCTAGCTGTTCGTAGACTTTGTCGGACATCTACCTCACTCTTGAGCATCTAATTCGATTGTTTCAGTCAATGGCCGTCCTCTCGTAGGTTAGTTCCATGCTATTTGCTTTCGTAGTCATTCTACTGCACGTACCTCAACTCGAACCTGCGCGCACGGTCCAGACTCATAGTGACACAATGTCAGGTGACCGCGACGCGACGCGTCACGCCGACGGGTCTGTCCGCAATCAGGACATCCCGCACCCGACTTGAAGTGGCTCCTCGTCTCTCCTCGTCCTGTCGCATTTCCCACTAGGTGGTGATTCTGGTGCTTTCTTGCAAGGAATCCACCGAACACGGAGTCGTCATCTGATTTTTTTTGATGCAGAGCATGGACTCGATTGCAGTGGTTGCAACAAGATGATGCCGCTGCAGTGGCGGAATGCGCAAGATAACTACGTACCTCCTTCAAACTATTCCTCGACCAATTCATGTCTCACGAACAAGCATCTAGTCGAAGTCGACTCTCCTGTGACGATGCCTCCTGCTTCCGTCATGTTTTAGGTCTGCCTGTTGCTCCGGGATCGTAAACAGGATCTCCCGAAAGCACTCGCGATAAAGAGTACATTCTGCATGAAACGCCTGAAACACGGCATACGATCAATCCACCCCTAGGTGGTGTTGTTTCACCCTGGAAGCGAAGCCGCTGATCAATCTATATGCCTGTGTGCGCACGAGCACCCACAATCACTCCTCGTTGTGGCGTTCCACAAAAATAGCCAATCGCGAAGATTTTACCAACATCTGTTTTCTGGTTATGCCTACCACGTTCATTACTGACAGCCTACAACGTTGTGCTCGTCGGGTACGAGGCGCGACTTTCCTAACCACTGCGGCCTTGTATCGCTAATAAAATTTTCGATTTATAGTTGACTCGACGAGCCTGTCACCCACTGCACAATATACCTACAGAACTATTGGAACACATCTTTCTTCTCGGTTGCCAGCTGACTTGCTGCGAGGAATGCGATACGACCCCTGCGCGACTCAAGGGCAAGGAGTGCACGTGCAATCTACCGTTCCAGTTCCTCGTATCCTCTGTCTGCCGTCGGTGGAGGGTGGTGGCGTTGCATCGATCGGCCCTATGGCAACGGCTCTACGTGTCTTCTTCTATGCAACGGGAGCTCCTGTTGGAGTTCATGTCGCGCGCAGGATCATGTTCACTGGACGTTCGCGTATGCATCGACGAAAGGAAGCCGACGACCCGCCACAATATAATGCAGCTGCTCGACGTCGTACTCCCAGAACACCGCCGTTGGCGTGAGCTGCATATCGTCATCCCTCATGCTCGGCTCCTTATTGCCATCATGTCAAGACTTACACACATGTATGCTCCGGAGCTCGAGGTCCTTCAAATCGCGTGTCCAGAGCCATATGTAACGCGGCGCTCCCATAGATCTATGAATCCTCTTTCGTCATTTCCTCGTATATTTTCTGGCGGTGCCCCTCGACTTCGCGTTTTGGAGGTTGCCGAGTGCGGATCTCCACTGCCGCTTCAGGGCAACTTGCAATTCCTTCAAGACCTCTCGGTAGTCGCCGGCGCGTATCCTCTCCGGACTATACGTGAACTTCCGCTGTACTGTCCTGCCCTCACTCATTTGACCTTCACTGGCCACAAAACTCTCTGGAAGGATTTATCGCTGCCGATGGGTTTATCCCATTTTCCCGCACTCCAGAGTCTGCGACTCGGCGGTCTTAACGACATCCTGTTTCTCCACCATCTATCTGCTCCTATGTTGGAGCAACTACAGATTGAAGAACTCTATGCCCCCGACGTCAGTGACGCAGATGCCATCGTTGTCTCTTTAGCTTCCAACGATCCTACTCTCCCTCCCGTCAAATTCCCTAGACTATGCTGTCTAAATATCGAGATGCATCGTGTCGTCGACGGTGCACCGTTGATCACAGGAGAGCGATTGCGAATGCTTTTGCATTTACTTCCAGCGATTAGATATCTCACGTTCAGTGGCCCAAATGTGATCGATTTTGTGCAAAATCTGCACGACCTTCAGGCTGGATCGCGACAAATTCTGTTGCCCCAGCTGGAAGTCCTCAGCTTGTTCGGAGCTCACGATAGCAAGTTCATGAATGCCATTGTCGCCTTCGCGTCAGTTCGAAAACCTTTTGGGTTTCCGTTGCGGCTGGTACAGGTTTCAGCAATGCTCACAGTTGCAAAAGAAGGGCTTGCGGGCAAGTTCCTCAGGATCCTACAATTGCGGTGCCAAGGAACTCGGGTACGAGAGGTGATATATCCAAATGATGGAACGACTTGGATAATATCTGACTGGGAGCGGTTCAGAGGGTATACAACCCGGTATATCCACTGGTAACAGACCGCATTCGTATTCATATGACAAGTAAGACTGTACTCTTAATTCTGACAAGTGCAAAGAATACCAATAACCAATATGTTTATGCCATTACGTGTACAGTACAAGTCTGATGCCTTTCTGATATCGCCATTTGTTCTCCTGGTCAATTTGTACTCAGGGCACTACATCTGGCCACAGATCCGATCACATCAATCCTTGCTTATGTGAGCACGTTGTGCTCTTTCTCACTTGCCTCTGCCTGGCGAGTACTGCATCCAACATGTCTGATATTGCCGGCATTGCTGGTCCTTCGACGCCGTCGCGCAAGCGCTCTCGCTGGGACGCCACAGACAACATCGAAGACGACCAACAGGTGCAGCCCGCGAAGCGACACTCGAAGGGCAAATCTGCCAAATCCTCTCCTGCTCCGGAGGAGTCTCAGTCGAGCAGAGAAGGATCTGCGCGTCCTCCAGCGGCGTTGATACAGCGGAAGAAGCCTTCTCATAGCATCTATGTACCTCCACGGACATTGCACCCACCGTTCATGCCATCGCGATCTGTGTACTGTTACGAGCGACTCAACTCTATCGAAGAAGGCTCGTATGGTGTCGTGTTCCGTGCGAGGGACAAGGAGACAGGAGATATCGTTGCTCTCAAGAAGTTGAAGCTGGACCAGGAAAAGAATGGGTTCCCTATAACAGCGTTGCGGGAGATCAACTCGCTAATGGTGTGCAAGCACGAGAATGTAGTTGGAATACGAGAGGTGGTCGTAGGGGATACCTTGACACAGTGCGTCCGTTCGATGACGTGCATCTACTTCTTTATTGACAGTCGGTGTCAAGGGTGTTCATAGTCATGGATTTCATCGAGCATGACTTGAAGACGCTGCTGACTGTCATGCCAACACCCTTCCTGCAATCCGAAATCAAGACTCTTATGATCCAGCTGCTATCAGCAGTGGCCCACTGCCACGAGCGATGGATCCTCCATCGCGATCTCAAGACCAGCAACCTGCTCATGAACAACCGTGGCACCATCAAGGTCGCCGACTTCGGGCTCGCACGGCGGTACGGCGACCCCGTCGGTGTCGGCGGGCTTACCCAGCTCGTCGTCACGCTCTGGTACCGGTAAGTCTGCCCTCCCCCGCCTGCCCTTGTGCAACACTATCCTCGCCACGTACTATAACGCAGGGCGCCCGAGATTCTCCTCGGGGCGACGGAATACTCGACGGCGGTCGATATGTGGTCCGTCGGGTGCATCTTCGCCGAGCTGCTCCTCAAGGAGCCGCTCTTCCAGGCGAAGGGCGAAATCGAGCTGCTGTCGATGATCTTCAAGTTACTCGGCCCGCCGACACCCCACTCGTGGCCGGACTATCATAAGCTGCCGCTGGCAAAGACGATCAATTTTCCGCCTCCCCACCCGCCCCAGCTGCGGCAGAAGTTCCCGTTCATCACCTCTGCCGGGCTCGACCTTCTCTCACGTCTGCTGACGTATGATCCTGAGATGCGGATATCTGCCACAGAGGCGCTGAAGCATCCATATTTCAGGTGCGTGTCGAGACATTTGCTCCATGGACTATTTGGCTCCAAAGTGTGCTGTCTGTAGTGAATCACCATTGCCCAAGCATCCCGACCTCTTCGGTTCCTTCCCGTCTGCAGCGGCTGGAGAAAAGTACGTCCTTCCTGCGGTGCCTACGTTGTGATCTATGCTGATTTGTGAATTGATAGGCGGCGAAAGCCGTATGACAGCCCATCGGCTCCTGTGCGGGCGGCAGATTTCAAGCTACTGACAGAGTTTGATTAGGGTTTTACTGAGGATTACTTAACTCATGCACTTGTTGCATTGAGATGATGTCCTGTCTCGTAGGAGTCTGGATGACGTGAATGTGATTGAGAACTGACCTGCAAACACTGCACACAATACAAACCAAAGGTTACATAACAAGATCAAAAACCAAGACATATATACATCCGACATCAAGGTCATGAGGGTCGCGAAAAAAGGTCTAAGAGGAGCCAGGCACATCATCATCATCCTTCAGCGCTGAAAGGACATCGCGCATCTTCTTAAAGCGCGCTCTTGTGCGTTCTACGTCGCCGCACTTGTCATAGTATTCTTGCACCTCCTCGATCGTGAAGCGGAACTCCCTCGCAATCTGACGCACAGCCACGTCCAAGACGTGCAGTTGGGATTTCTTCTCCTGGATCAGATGGGTACCCTGTGGACTGTCGCTGCTGAAGGACGTCATGAGCGTACGAAGTGTACGTTCGTATCGCAACACTGACCTTCTCTTGCGCTTCTTCGTTGCAGGCTTTTGCTCTTCACCTTCTTGCTTGCTCTTCGCCCACGAAGGCCGCGGTGCGTCCGGTTTGCCCTCGCGAATCTGCCACTCACTCTCATCGTCCTCCATCTCCTCCTCAGTCGCATTCTGGCGCGCCGTCTCCGCATCGATAGGCTCTCTGCCCGCCATCGACATCTGCAGGTGCGCTGCCAGGCCTGGCATGACCGCGCCAGACGGGCCCATGGGCGGCTGGGCGCCATATATCATCCCGTTCATCGCGGCGGTATACGCGCTACTCGGGCCGCCGGTGGCGGAGAGCATGCCGGGGAGGACGGGCAGCGGGACGGGCGGGAAGGCCTCGAGCTCCTGCAGCTCCTCAGGCTGCATATCTGATGGGCCAGCGCCGTTGCCGCGTGCCTTCTTGCTGCGTACGCGCTTGGGCTTCTCCTCGGGCATGCGCACGTAGCCGTACTGTCCCTTCTCGCCGTGCGCGGGCTTGCGCTCGTTGACGATCTCGGAGATGCGCATGTCGAGCCTGGCGCAGTTCTTCTTGTAGCGCTCACGCCATGATTGCCATGTGTGGCGTCTTACCCAGGCGTATTCAGGGTCATGGGCCTACCAGGTTGACGTGCTCAGAAGCGTGTGCTTGATGCACTGTGGAGAAAAAAATGCCTCACCATCTCGCAGAGCTGTTGGTATAGTCTGTTGCCGGTTCTTCCACCGGTCTCTTTGTACGGGATCTTCTTAGCTATCCACTGACATAGATGCTCCTCGTCCTCTCTTGTGAATTGTGTCCGCCTAACAAGAGCCAGAGTCAGCAGCCTATTTTGGATTTCTGATATACCATCACGTACTCTTCTCCCGGCCGTCTCCCGCCGGGATTCTTATAGACTACGGGCGTATAGATGACTTGCCCTTTCTCGATGCATTTCCTCACCCAGAGGTACGATTCGACGTATTTGTCGGGCTCGCACTGGTATGTCTTAACGAGGTGCTGAAAGACTTCGGTGTTCGGGTCTGCGAGGATGACACGGGCGGACTGTGCGGATGCCGTGGGGTCTCCGCCAGAGTGCTGCAAGGGAGGAATGGGCACCAGTAAGCGCGGAAACACGTAAGCATGTCAAAGACCAGAATACGGCAACTTTCTCTCCAGGCACGCTTTTACTGTACCGCAAACGCGTTTCCGGATGTCAACGGAGAAAGACTTACCATGATTCTCGCGCTCAGCGTCGCCCTTACATTCACGTTGGCGATGCTCGAGTCGATGTGCATGCGGATCGGCTGACCTTCATGGACAAAGATCTGTTTCAGGAGCATCCCGTGGACCTTGCATGCCTCTACGTAGCTGTAAGGCACGAAATATCGCTCGGGGCGGTCGGGTTTGCCCCAACAGAGGCGGAGACGCTCTTCCTCGGCGGTGCCGGGTTGCACGAGTATGTAACCCGCGCGGGGTACTTTCGGCTCGACTCTCCCACCGAGAGCCTGCACAGCGCATCAGTAAACGGACCGCGATATACGTCGAGCTGGAGACTCACGGCGATTGTCTCGCAGACGTCGGCCTGTACGTCGTGGGAGATGTCCTTCTGGATGAAAAATTTGACTGCCATGCCATTGCTGTCCTGGAATATCGGCTGTGGTGGGAAGTGTCAGCATTTCTGGCCACTACTACGCGCAAAGCAAGACGGACACGGACCATGGCGGGCTTGAGAACGGAGGGGACGAGAGAGTAACCTTGGATGGGGGTTAGAGTTTGGCCCTGTTGTGTCAGGTTAGGGTCGTCACCCCACGTGCCGCCCGGGCCGCGCACGATGCCCACGCCACACCGCGCGCACGCAAGCATTTATAGTGATGCAGATTATTATGTACATGCATATCCGAGACACAGCAGGCATTACACTGGTCCAGCCTCACAGCTCCAACACCTTGCCTGGGTTCATGATCCCGTTCGGGTCGAACAGGTGCTTGATCCTCTTCATCCACTCGATGCTTACCGCGTTCTTCGAGTACTGCAGTGCATGTGTTTTCATCACGCCGATGCCGTGCTCCGCCGATATCGAGCCTTTGTACTTTCCTGATACGCCATCAGTCGAGCAGCGGTAATGAATGTGACAGATGAGCACTGACCAACTAGCTCGTACACGAACGGCTCCAGGGCCGCCTCGATCTCCGGCGTATATGCGGCCGCAACAACATTCAAGTGCAGGTTGCCTAGGCAGTCAATCAATATCAGCATAAGCTGAGACATGTCCATCGCCTACCGTCTCCGACATGCCCGTACCCAACCACATGTTCGACGGCACCCTCGTGCAATAACCCCTTCTTTCGTAAGTGTTCCCTCGTTGTATCCACAACCTCTTGGAATTTGTCAAGGGGTACCGAGATGTCATACTTGTATGGCTTTCCCTCTTTTGCCATCGCCTCCGTCAAGCCTTCTCGGATCGCCCAGAGTGATGAAAACTGTGCAGGCGACGTCGCCATCACGCCTGTGTTGATGAGCGATGGCTCGGCATCCATCAAATCCTCAAGCAGCTTGTTGAGTTTCTGCACAGCAGTTGGGTTTCGGCGTGAAGGAATGATGTAGAATGGACAAACCTGCTCGTCATGCTCGCGGTTACTGCCGCTTGTCTCCACCAGCACGAAACATTCTGCACCCTTTACATCAGCATCATCCAGTGCACGGCCCTGTCCGTGTTTCACGGCCAGATCGTACGCTCTCCGGTCGATGAACTCGAATGCAGACAAAATCTCTGATAGTTGCCGCTTGACCTCTTTGTATAAAGGCAGGACGTTGGCGAAGGAAGGTAGGGCGAGCATGACGTTATTCGAGGCATGTGGCGCAGCAGCAGTCAGAATGGAGATGCCAGTAACAATCCCCAGTGTGCCCTCCGCGCCGATGAAGAGTTGCTTGAGGTCGTAGCCTAGTGTTTGTTAGCAGAAGGCGCGTTAGATCAATAAACTATCTACCAGTGTTGTCTTTTCGCAGGTTGTTGAGTAGATCAAGGATGATACCGTCCGGGAGGACGACTTCCAGTCCGAGCACAGAGCCGTGAAGAGAGCCATACCGGAGGAGACGGAGGCCACCTGCGTTGGTAGAGACATTTCCGCCGATCTGGCAGCTAAGAAATATAAGCGTCGGTATCGCTCTGTAGGGCGCATGGTCCGCACGTACCTGCCCTTTGACCCCAGATCGAGCGGGACAATGTGATCATGCGGTATAAGGAAATCAGATAGGGACTGGAGGATGCATCCGGCATCCGCGACAAGGACACCTGAACAGCAGCGTCGTGAGCCAGTTATTAGACAGATGAGGGATCGTTTTTATACACACCAGAGACGTCGTCAAATGACCTAATCTTCGACATGTTCCCCAGACTGATCACCAGCTCGTCCTTCACCGGCACACTTCCTCCCACCAGCCCGGTGTTCCCACCCTGAGGAACAACCCCAATCCTCCGCTTATTACAATGCTTCACGATCGCACTGACCTCCTGGACCGAGCGAGGCCTGAGGACGGTCGTCGACCGCCCATGGTACTTGTTCATCCAGTCATTGTTGAATGGCTCAAGTTCGGACGCAGGTGTGCTGGAGGGTCGGAGAGTGGAGAGGATCGCGGATGGAGGAAGGATGCTGGCGAAGTGCGCGAGGTCGGCCTCGGTGACCGAATTGAGCTGGGGTAAGGAAGAGGAGGCGAATGCGCGGGAGGGGCGGCGGGGTGGGCGCGCAGCGAGGCGACGGACGAGCTGGCGCGAAGGCAGCATCCTGCGGCGATGAGAGGAGCAGGCGATGTGCAGGAGCCTAGGCAAGCTTAACTCCCTCTCTGGCCGGCGTACGAATTGTAGCTACACGTGACCCTTTCCCCACACGCACGCCGATCAACCGCGACGCGATCGACTTGTGGGCGCTTCACGTCTCGTTGGCGCGTATATACAAGGTTGGTTTTCAACTATTTCTTGTTAATTTCCGACGATGGCGATCATCACCGACGAAAGAGCTCAGAATCCGACCGATGATAGCTCAGATGAAGAGGTCAAGTATCTCGGCTTCCAGCGCGTAGACATCTCCAAGAGCGAATACCACGTACAACAGCTCGAGGCGCAAGGCATTGTCTACACTGGGCACAACAACATCAAGATAGTGCCTGAGAGGAAGGTCACATCGCCAGAAAAGACAGGTTTGCCAAACAATATTGAGCCAGCTAAGAAGAATACAGACTCGTCGACCACTAATGAACAGCATCACCATGTTGGTGGGGCTACGAACGGAAAGAGCGGTCCTAATCCCAGGGCGGTGCGTCTATCTTTGACTACAAAGACAGAGCAGGGGGGCTAAGTGCAATGCTACAGCCCTATCCCACAATTCATCTACAGGCCTCACGAACCCCCATCTACCCCAAACGACTCGCTCCTGCAAACACCACGTCCAATCAGCCCAAGAAGCGCCCTAAGTATGACGATTCTTCCACATTTTCTGCTCAGGTGGCCAATCTGCAAAAGCGACCTCGTCAACTACAGCAATCGTTGCCTTCCTGGCCACATGAGTATATCGTTATAAGCGACAGCGACGACGAGCCCCCGCCGAAGGTAAGTAATGCACGGTGTCTTTTTGCTATGACATGAACTAAACAATTCAACGACAACAGAAGTCAAATCTACAGACAGAATTATTGCTTGTATCTCGCTCGGCAACGACAGAACCATCGACAGCGGATTTCGAGGAATTACAAGGTTCCGAGCACCATACTGTCGCAGCAGACCACGACTGTGCAAGCGAATCGGAGTTCGAAAGTGCGCATGCCGGCCTGGACATTCTCGACGACGGTATCGTGAGTCCTGCGAGCGGCGAGTTTCCGTGGTTGTTCCTAATCTTCTGCATTGTAGTGGCATACCCCGGAAAATTGGACCTATCATGCTTCTCGACAGCTCCTTGTGCTAGCAGAAGATGACGAGCCTGAGCTGTTAGAGAAGCTGGAAACCTTCACGGTCTCAAGCGCTGCTTTGAAGCGAGACATCGACCGGCAGAAGGGGCGAGCACAGATACAATTCCGGAGCGCTGTCCCTGATGTCCTCCCTCGTGAAAACGAACCCACGGGATATCGTGGGACGCGAGAAATCTGGACCGAGGCATGCCTTGTCAATGTTATGCTCAGGACAGTGTCGCTTAACGGACCTCTTATAGATTCAAGCATTCCTTACGCACATCGGACTGTACGACGTACCAAGTCGCACGCGTAATCCTCGTGCAATCGGTCGCAATTTGCGCCCCGCATGGAGGGTGTGTCGCGCACCAGGAGGTGAGCATATGCACGCGCTCCGCTATCCTATAGTCGCTGATTGACATTGCCAGCAATCAACATGATCGCGCAGTGCAACGGAGTTGTTATGATGGCTAGCGCTGTGGACGCAGGCACGGAAGGTCGGTCACTCACTTGCTTGCCCTTGAGAAGATCGTCGGTGCCATCATTGCCGGGAAAGACCCAATCAGTGCTGGCGATGAAATGAACATGAGTCCGTACAACCGTGAAGGCACATTGACAGTGTGGCATGAGAGCATATGTGCGTGCTATTGAGCATCTCACTCCACCGACTTCTACCGATGGCTGATCCTTTGCAACTCAGGTAATACAGGCCACGCGCTGCGTGCGCACGAGCGCCTGCTTAACGAGGAGACGGGAGGTGAGTAATTTGGTTGTCAGTGCGCTTGGGGTTGACAGCGGCAATTCCGGATGCCTCGGTGGCTCATCTGATAAACAGTGAAGCACTATACAGTCGAGGACGTGCAGTTGAATCCTGCAAAGTGTGTGGTCTGCTCTGCGATCGTGTGGGTGTACTCTGAAGCTGTTTTTATTCAAACAGTCCAGACATGTTTGTCTCCTGCGGAACTGACCGAAAGGTCTCCGTATGGAGCTGCAAGGAAGTCGAGTCTGGCGCGTTGCCGAAGTTGGTGCACGAAAGTACGCGTTTGAAAGAAGGACACGTTGTTGATGCTCATTGCCATCCGCCTTGCAGTGTATTATGAATGCACGATGGGGTTGTTGCTGTTTAAACCACGAGAACCGCTGCTTGCCATGGGAGGCAGGGACGGGTGAGCGGTCTACCATTAGAATCACGGATCCCTCTGACCTTGAACAATGAACCCAAAGTCAAATCTATCTACAGACCCATAGCCGAGCGCCCATTGCAAGAAGCCGCATACGCGTCGCACCCACTGATTCCAGTCAAGAAATCGGCGACATGCTCTGGGGAAAGGGCAGCACGGAACATATGCTGTTCGCCTCGACCGGCGAATTAGAGCCGGACGTGTTTTCGGGTGTGCATAAAGCGCTCGACGTTCCGACTCGCAAGGCGGTGTGCGTGTTTGATATCTCGGAAGACGGCGAGAAGATCGCGATCGACAATTACGGTTTGTTTTGCCTTTCTGCCGATAGCTCCATGCTGATGCCGCGAATAGGTGCAAACCTCGTTCTGGCAACGAGATCCACCGACGTAGCGCACTCTCTCCGGCTCTACGACGCACGCCGGCTCAGACCCCGTGCGACATCCAAAGTCGACTTGGAGCCTTTCGTGGGAGACGTCAACGCGCTGCAGTTCAGCCCAGACGGTATCTACCTGGCTGTCGCGCGGTCGGACAATACGGTTCATATCTTTGACTCGCGCAAGCTGACTCGCGGCGCGCTGCATGTTTTCTCGCACGAGTATGGCGATGTGGATGAGAAGCATTGCTTTGGCGTGGTCAATGCTTTGTGGGTTGATGGTACAGCCCAGGGGCTGTCTCTCGTCACTGGAGGAGCCGATGGTATGCGTACATACGTATGAGCATGGCGATGCGGCTGACGACCACTTTCAATGCAGGGTGCATTCGGTCGTGGGACGTTCGACGAGCATCAAACGACCCGTCAAACGGCGTCGTCCTTGCTCGCCATGATCGGGATATCGGATACTTCGCGCTCGGCGATCCATACAAGAACGAGAAACCGCTGCTGGTGTAAGTGCACAAATGTCTTGTCCTAAATCTCGATTCGACTGACTGTCCGCACAGAGGAGAGAACTCGGGCATAGTCACAATCTACGAGGGGAGTTTGCGTTCTTCTCCGCTCTGAGCACTCGTTATTGACGCTATTGAATATTGATCGGTTGGCCTTTTGCTTGTATTTACCAATCCGGTCATGCACCGTTATCTCACATATATAGTAGCCCAGTTGGATAATACACTGATAGATACAATCTGGAGTGGTATAACAACATAGTAATCAGACCCTATTCAAGCAGACACAGCAGCAGACCGATCCACCCTAACCAAGCTCTCCATCTCCGTAAACACCGTAGTATCGCTCTGCTGCGAGACCTCCGTGAGCATCATCACCTCCCACGTGAGCACGTCCTGGTACCCGCTCAACAGGCCCATACCTCTCTCGGCGCGAGTCTCGCCATGCTCGCCATAGCCCATGCCAAACATCAGCGTCGGCGCCGCCGCCTGGGACGTATCGAACGAATCCTCCGCATCGTCCACGAGCTTGAGCACCTCGACCGCGCGGCGAAAGGCATACGGGAAGTACCCACGGACCTGCGGTGTCGCGCCGATCGAGAACTTCTTCACCATGCGCAGCAGCACCTTGGCAAACCCAAGCGCGTGATCCGTCTTGATACGCTTCTTGAGCGAGGGCGGCGCAAGGAACGCGACCGCATACAACGCGAGGAGGATCCGCTCGACGTAGCTGAGCCAGTCGATGTTCATGATCACCGAATAGTCGTTCTCCGTGACGGGCAGCCGATGCACGAGAGCCTCGACCATGTGCCAGAGCCATTCAGACGGGACGGCTTGAGAGAGCACGCGGCGATTGTCGTCGGGATGGAAGAGCCGTGCGAATATGCCCGATGCTGCGTCGGCCAATGATGGCGGTTTCGGCTGGTGCATTACGGGCTGAATTCCGCTCATCACAACGCAGGCGAACGGTGACACCGCTTCCACCGGATCCGACAGGTAAGATGACAGAAACTCGAACGCCTGTCGGGCATTTTCCGAAGCCTGCTCTGGAGACGAAGTGAGGTCGACATGTTCAGCGATGTTGACTAGAATATACAGGACATCTCTGCGAAGCGTGAGCAGGTCTTGGAGGGACAGGGCAGGTGAAGCTGGGCGCGGAAGCGAGTCCGCTCCAAGAGGTGCCATTTCGCAGAGTCGGAGGATGATGGACAGAAGTCTCTCGTGCTTGGCGAAATAGGCCATATTCTCAGGCAGAGTGGACAGGTTGCGCAAAATATTCAAGATGGTCAAAATAGTCTCCCCATACCTGGGGCGTGGCCCGTTATTGGGATCCCTCCATCCATGCTTGGCCTCCAGGCCGGCAAATGGCTTCGCTCCTTCTTCCACTAGAGCGTTCACCAGCTCGCGGTGAGTCCGAATGCGCTTCTCGGTCGCAGGGGCTGTGTCGCTGCTCCCGTGCTTCTCGCTCGCGTCCCCCTCAAGCCCTATGTCTTCCAAAATGTCGAGCACCTCCTCTAAGAGGTCCGGAGCATATGTAATAGGAAAGCCCGAGTCTTTACTATTAGGGAAACGCATGAGCGTCAGCATCGTGAAGGTCATGAGCGCATAGCTCAGTTCCGTCGCCAGGCGCGAGCGCAGTGACAGCGCCAGCGCCTCGATGTCGACTTGGCCCCATTCGTTCATGTCTTTTATCGGCCGATGCGAGGCGCGGATCAACTCATGCTGAATTGCGTCCAAGTTCCTGCCACCCGCGGTGTCGTCCTCGCGCAACAGGGGCACATACTCGATTTTTCTCCGCGAGGGCACGCGGATTGTACGCGGTACCGCTGCGACAGGTGTAGCGTGGCCGTTTGCTGTTCCAGAAGGGGGTACCGAATTTCGATCCAGACCAACAGACTGCAGCCGACTCAATGGTCAGAATACTCGGGTCAACGGAAGAATCACGAGGATACTCACGGCCCGCAGGTCTGATGAGTCTGAACCACCTGAACACGATGTCAGTGACACGATGGGAGCGTGCTCTTAGTAGTCTCACCTGTCTTCTGTCTAACGCGCTTTGCGTCTGCTTCTTCCGGTTCCCGCGTCCTCTTACGACCTTCTGCATCTGCGTCGGTTCCGTTCGCGGCTTGTCCAGTACCCGGCAGTGAGACGCTGCCCACCCGTGAATGAGGTCGGTTTGACAGGCTTGCTCCGGACAAGAGGGAAGCCGTTGATGCAGGCATGCCTTGGGAAGCATTCATGCCTATAGATGTGGATTGTTGAGCGATATGCGGCGTGTGCGACAGGCCAGTGGGCGTCATTTGCCTGGCCGAGGAGACCCCAGCGGCAGAGTCAAGACTGTGTAAGGAACCCGGGGTAGAAATGGATTGCCCCATGCTTCCCAGGCTTATGTTCGAGTCAGTGCTCATACCGGGCATCGCACCCATCTGGGAGGAACCCGGTAAACTATCGCTTACGGACCCTGCGTTATGCGCGTTTCCTGGAAGCTGCTGGGGGTTGGGGCGCATATTGGGCAGCATCCCCCCGTTCTGCTTGCGATAAGCCTCCTCGAACGGGCCCAGAAGCATGGACACGGCTTGTTTGAGAGCAGGCAAGACCGACTGCTGGCCGTTGGGCTGGGGTTCAGGCAGTTGTTCGGGTAAGTTCATGTGGCGGAGCACGGCGGGCCAGTAGTTGTACTCTTCTATCTGTGAACGCAAGAGTGTCAGATAGATGCACAGCACAGTTAGAAGACCTGGAACGCACCCTCGCGAGGCCACCCGCCTGCACCACAAGAATCCACATCTTGTACAGGTCCACATCCCTGTTTGCTATCCGGATGGTGCCAATATCGTGCGGGGAGATCTCGAGTCCCTTCCAGATAGACTGGTTTATATCGAAACCATCGGGATATTGCACGCCAATAAGCTGCGGCGGAAGGCGGTTCGTGCGCAGGTGGATCTTGAAGAGGTTGCCCAGAAACTGTCGCTTCTGCTGCTGGAAGTGGAGGAGACGTTGTTGTTGCTGGATGGCCTGCGGGTTGGCGAGCTGGAGGGGGGGTGAGCACGCGAACAGGAGAGCGGGAGCGGAGAGGGGCCACTGACATTGGTCGCGGACGCGAAGGGATTGGGTTGGTCGTGCATGTGGTCGTGATTCTGGGGCTGTGGCTGGTTTGGCTGGAAAGGGAGATCTGGGCGGCGGAGGAGCTGTGGCACTAATCCTCCGAAATAAGGCACCGAGGTTCCGCCAGGTGCAGAGCGGTTCCCCGCCTTTGCCAGACTCGTCGCCTGCAGCGCCGCCATCTGTTTCGCCGTGTACGGGTCCAGATTAAACGAAAGCCCCCCGTCGACGCCCCCGGACGACCCGTCGTTCTGCTGCCTGCGGGGGTGTCACAAAGCACGGCAGAGAGGGGATAAGGCGAACACGCACATCATAATTCAGCTAGCCGGCTTCTCGTTCGAACGCGCAGCCAAGAGTGTGCTCCGCTGACTTTCGCGGCCTCGAAGACAGCGTTGTCCTCTTCCGGCAAACGACAACAGCCGCCCCGCGTGACTCAGCACCCGCGTCCTTCATGCCTCCCTCGGAAATCGACGACATCTTTGCCTCCAAGGGCAAGCTTGTCCCTGCTTCTGCACTCCCGCCTGAATCTCACGCTGACAAGAAAAAGAAGAAAAAGAAGAGCGAGAAGAGGAAGCGCGAGCTTGAGGATGACACAAAGAACGAAAACCCTGCCAAACGCCGTGCACCAGAGACAGTGCTCGACCCATCTATCCGCACGCCTGCTGCTGTCTCTCACAGGAGCGATGCGAAGGTGCACAAGAGTGTAAAGGTGTCGACAAAGAAACCCAAGCTTGACAAGGAGGAAGAAGAGCGCTTCAAAGACTCCAGAGGCTCCGGGCCTAGTATGTTCTTATGTATGTACTCCGATTGTCTCTTGCGAACGGTTCGTCTGCAGGGCGTAAGACGGAGGAAGGCTTCGCTATATATAAGGTGGACGAGCTCGGTATCACCGACGAGGGTGGTGGTGAGTGGATCTTCAGTGCCGTATGCAATCTCAACATAACCTGACGCACGAAAAGACACACCATTATGTCCGTTTGATTGCCAGTGTTGTGAGCAGTCCAAGTATCTGCACTATGACCACGCTGACGACAACGCTCTAGGTTTCTGATAATATATCCCATGTACTAGTAGATGTATGCAAGATACCCCACGTTCCATCGATGTCATCGCATGTGTGCAAGTTCCTCAAACGGCTGGATCAAATCTGCTCTACCATTGTACCATGGCTTCGCAGGGTCAACGTGCACCCGGCATCGATCCTCTCTCTCATGCACTCTGCCAGCTCGTTCACGCGACAGGATGATCATGCATACACTATGGGAGGCAGATCTCTCCTCGTTTGTCTCCAGTCCATTTGAAGTGAGTTTTACGACCGCCTCTGTCCATAATGTATCTTATCTTTCTGTTAATCCTCAGAAGCACTTGCACCGATCGTGCACACGTAGGCTCTATCGAAGCCTCGTCTACCTCACCAATGGTTGTGCGAGGTCAAAGTGCAGCCGATATCAACTTTTCCTTGACTTAGTCTTCTATCAAGCCCTATTCACTTGTTGAAGATTGTTGGCCCTTTACGCCTTACGCATTTGGGAGACATCCTGAGGCACTAAGCAATAGTCTACCAGACAAGATGTATAGAATGCCTGCGTTGATGTCGTGAAGACTGATCGCTCACTATAGATTCGTGACGCAAAGCAGTCTGTGTGTATGCCGTTCATAAGCAGCGAAAACCGATGCTACTGGTCGGTCATTGTTGAAAGCGCAGTCGCTTCACCATAAGAAGGCTACTAATGTACCCAAACGGTATGCATTCGGAGGTCAAATTGTAGCCAAGAGAAGGCATGATACCATTGTGCACTAGTCCGACGTGTTAGTCAAGGATATCCGGAGCGTTCCCGCGGAGGTTGAAGGAATTGTCTCGTCTGCCCACGGGAGACTACGACGTGTCGGCTCTGTGTGTCGCAGCTTAGGGGACAATTGTTCTTCTGAAAAGTGAGATTTTGCCCTGCATTCCTGCTGTCGTTGTCTGTCTTTTCCTTCATACCTGTCGTACCGGGATTTATACTGTTGTCAAAAGCTGTGTACCTATAGCTAATTCAATTGAATCATGTTCACGTAACATTATCCGGCCGTGTGCCTCCGCCGTCCTTCGACCATTCTGGTTACTCCAACACTTGCCTGCTGCGATGCAGATGAGATGCTCCGTCCGCTCGGCACCGAACACAATCGACTCGTACAGCGATGTGCAAGGAGCTTACAAGATATCCTGTACATAAGATCCCGCTTGGTGGCTGAGCACGGGGCGCTGTGCACTTGATCTGGGACATCTCCGAGCCAAAGCCACGCCCAACTCCATTCTCATCGCAAACCGCCATGGGGCCCACAGAGCCTCCGCCGACGTATACAGTCGACCCGCAGGACGATGAAGAGGCGCTGTCCGAGGCGGGCAGCGCGACTATCGAACCGCAGATTCTCATTATTCCGACTGGAAACGGCGTAAGCTTCCAGAAGGGCTACCTCGGTGCAGACGGCGAGCACGCTGCCATCGAGGGCGAGCTGCAGTTGAAGTGTGCTGACACTTTCCGCTATGAACGAGTGTACGTCCCCCTCTTGCTCCGTCCTTGGCATGATGCTGATGGCGTCCGACTCACTCAGGACTGTGTCCCTGCGCACTGTTGAATCTGCGTATGAGGCAGAGATCGAACTAGGGGCCTCGGAGGTTGTATTACATTCATCCTCCAGCTCTGACATAGAGGCTCGTTCGTCCGTACAGCGCGCAAGCTTCCCGTTCGCGATCCCGCTCCCTCCGGATACGCCCCAGTGCATACACACACCACATTCCTCGCTCACGCACACCGTCACCGCGAATATATATGCTCCGGCATTCGGTGACCCCATCCTGACGAAATCCATAACCGTACACACTCGGCGGTATTCATCACATACGTTGACATGTCCGCCCGCTCCGGTGACGCGGTCGCTGGAGGTGCCAATGCGCGTGGAGGTGCAGGTGCCGCGGAGGACGTTCAAGGTCGGCGAGCCGTTGCCGGTCTACGTGACCGTGCCTGTGCCACCGCGGGAGCTCGTCGTCCAGCAGGGGGTGAGATTACGCAATGTCCGCGCGGAGCTAGTCCGGTGCGTCAAGCTCAAGAGAGACCAAAGCTCTTCGTTTAGCTCAGACGTTCCTGTTGAGACGCCGCCAGATAAAGATGGTGGCTCTACGCTCTCTCAAGTGACGAGTCCAATCGCCCGAGATACGTCGTTTGAGGATGTGGATTATGCGCCTTCCGCCCGCACACCTCAAGACAGCAAAGTAATAGCATGGTCGGGTGCTTCATGTCGACTACACCCAAGGCGTCCAATACGCATCCGACTCATCATACATTCGCCGACGGATTCTCCGCTCGCCGAACCCAGCCAGAATCTCCCCACCGCAGAGTTCTATCCTCCTGATAACGTCGAATGTGCTTCGATCTCTCAGACGACCTTGCTGCACTCTGTGACGTTTAGTCTGCGCATTCGTGTGGCGTTCATGCACATGCATAGTCGTACCGAGCGCATATCGGTGTTGTCAATGCCCATCACCCTTCTTCCTCCTACAGCCCCGCTACCGGAGCTCGAGGAGTCGTTGGACAATGCTTACTACAAGAAGCATGATCGCCCCCCTGCACGGACTATTAGAGCGGACGACGCCGACGCGCCGCAATACGACGGAGGAGTGGCAGGGCCTAGCATTCATGGCGGTGCGCCTCCTCCGTTCGAGGAACGGGAAGCACCCCCGCCGTTCTCCACAGCCGAACCTGAAGCCTCCACCTCCTCGCGGCTTCCTACTTTCCTCGAATCCGAGCACGAGATTTTCGTGCCCTCTGCAGAGGATCCTTCCATGACGCCACCGCCATCGGGGCCTGACTTTGCCATTGAAGGCGAGGGAACGCTCTTCGGTTTCCCGCCATCAGAGCAATTCGATGGCTATGCGGATATGGATCGCTCGTTCACGCCGCCTCCTACGGTCGAGATGGCGTCGCGAGATACGGACGTGACAGGCCTCGCGAACCTCAACGCTAACGTAGCGATTGAGGCGCTGGGGCTCGCGCTGGGTTTGGAGCATGTCGAGGAGGATTTGTGTGATGGACCGCCACCGCCTCCGCCTCCACCAATGGACGACCCTTCTGATCCACCGCCATCCATCGACTCCGATTTCCGTGGCCCATCAGGAGTCCACCACACTCCTGCGCCACATCTTGCTACGCCTCCTAGGGAACACTCCATTCATTCTCCACCGAATCACGACGATACTGAGTCTCACGCACATGCTCCTCCGCCTTATCGTGTGCCTTACAGCGATGTACCTCAGGACCATGGGACCGGACCCCCTCCGTACATGGACTTGGTCCATCATTCACACTGACTCTACCGCTTCGCATTTCTATCGGTCACCGCTCTAATTTAGATGTTCTGCACCAGCATGCTGAGATCTGAAGTTCGCCTGTAATAGTAAGCAAATACATGTAATACGAAACGGAAACCATATAGATCAGACGGAAGAACACAACAACGTAGAGATAACGGTAATAGTGTAACAAAGAGCGCAGTCGTGATCATGAAACGGTGCTGCCAACTGTTCGTGCATATATGCTGCATTCGCTCGTCAATCAGCAGTTGCAGGCGTCCTTGTTCTGAGCGGCGTTCTGCTCTAGGTTGACGCCGCCCTCCTGCGCAGTGCCTGGACGACCAGTAGCGCCTGGACGACCAGTTCCTCCGCGAGAGGAAGCGAGGATCTGGTCGATGGGAATCTTCTTGGCTATCAGGTTCCAGAGGATGTCGGTGTCAGTTTAAATCGCCAACGCAGGGATAATATCTCACCAATTTCCGTGAATATCTCTACAACTCCCTCGCCGGTCTTCGCACTCGTCTCAAAGAAGAGGAGACCAGCTTCCTGGGCATATGCCTCGGCCTCTTCGCGAGGAACCTGCCTGAGACTCTCCGCTTCTCCACCCTGAGACTCAGCGTTCTCTCCGGGGGTGGCAGTCGCATCGTCAGCCTCTTCCTCACCATCGAGGTTTGGTGTGGGGGATGATGACGTCGGAGAGGGTTGTACAAGGTCGACTTTGTTTCCAGCGAGGGCGATGACAATGTTGGGGTTGGCTTGTCTCTGCAGCTCCTTCACCCATGTCTTCGCCTTCTCGAGACTGGATGCCTTCGTGACATCGTAGACAACTACAGCAGCTTGAGCATTGCGATAGTACATGGGCTATTGCAAAACGTACAAGACATCAGTTTGTGATGACAGCAGTCGTAACGAGGTAACCCACAGCAAGAGAGTGGAATCGTTCCTGGCCGGCCGTATCCCAGATCTCATATCGTAGGATACGATCCTCGAGGCGACATTTCTGCGTCAGGAATGCGGCACCAATCGTAGGCTCCTTGTTGGGTTGGAACTCATTGTTGACCTTCACAGTGCATCAGGAAGGTATAATGGTAGCGCATGAGCCAGTTGACTTACGAATCGCAGCACTACGGACGACTTCCCCACAGCGGCCTCGCCTGCAAATCATATCAGCACCACGTCTTGCACCCAGATAAATATCGTTCAATGAATCGACTTGTAAACAGATGCCCTGTCATGACATGGTTCTTTGCGTTCGAGCAAGTTACGAGCAGCAGACGATGGCGCGAGATTTCACTGCACAGTCATTGTAGTAACCAATCTCACCTAATAAGACCAGCTTGACTTGCACAGAGCGTTCTGTTGAGCCTGAAGCACCGTCGGCCATGTCTACAGGATGCAGGGAAGGGGCTTAGAAGGGCGGATAGCGGTGGCGTAACGAGAACCGCGTGGAGGGTGATTCCGGTTGACCGCCAGTTGTTGTTACTGCCTGTTTGCTGTGTTGCCGGATATGTAAAGCGCTCACGAATCGCTGCGCGTGCCATATGCTCTGCTGTTTGTATCCGCTCAACAAATGCGCACGAACATGTACAATGTATTATTGATTTAGAAAGAAATCAGACAACAAGCGCAGAAGTGTTGGTGCCAAAGGGTATGGATATCTCGTAGAACGGCTTCAGCTCATCGCAGGTCACGTAAATACCATTGTCAATCTCGACTCTTGGAGACACCGTAAACACAGCAGGACATTCGAAAGCAATATCTGCGGCGGTGATGGCGGCGTCTTTAACGAAGTCTTCTGTGCCAGAGACCGTTGACAGCGTTTCCCCCAATCGTTCGTCGACTCCCCGCTTGTGCGTGGAATGAGCGGCAGGCGAGTTTGGCAATGCGGCGGTTTGATCGTAGAAATAGAACGGCGTGCTCTTGTAGGTGCTGACCTGCTTCTGGAGGAACGCAGCATACTTCCCTTTTGGGTCTCCGTATGCCGCGGCCACAGCAGCGACATGAGGGAAGATGTCTGAAACTGCCTCACTGCCAGGGCTTAGACCCATCACGTAGTCGAGAGCAGTTTGGATAGTCGCGCCATACTTGGACTTCGCGCTCCACAGGTTGAGCCCAAGTTGATCGCCTATCTTCGCATTGGTCTGGATAGACATTTGAATATAGTAGACGTTGCAGTATGAGGAGCGCTACTTACGATCATAGCTTCCAGATTGAAGCACCTGTAATGGTAAGGCCTTGTCCTGACGGCCTCGAAGGGTTGTTCCCCAGAAGCAGCGACCTGATCCAGGTATTGATTCGAGAAATAGTTTTGAAGAGCAGTCATCGCGCCATTGGTGTCACCTACATATAGCTTTGCAGCGGCAATCTGGCTGGTGTAGAAGGTGAAGTGGTTGCTGCAAGGAGCATCGATCATCTCATTGCCAATATATATATGCATACGCGGAAGTGCTTACTTAGGCGTGGATGCGGTCTGCTTGCCAATGTCACTTGTCTGCAGCCACGTTATGTACTGGTTCATCCAACTTGTCATCTCCTTGTCTCTGGCTGACGTCCAGTCGGGGCTTCCGGCAGCCTTCAGCAACTGAATACCGTTCACAACCTTGACCAGCCCGCGCAAATCGAGAATGCCAGTGAATGTACCGACTTGATGATCCTTGCCCGGGCCTCGCACCATCTGTCCGAAGTTCATGTTGGGATGCATGCCAGTCTTGGACGACAGGAAGAACGCGTCAATGAAAGAAGCTGCGCTTTGAGAGTATGCGCTGGTCTTCTGCATAGCATAGGCGAGACTGTTGTATAGCACGGACTGGGACATGCTGACCACCGCCGGAGAGTCCGGGAGGGTTCGCACATCTGGATTGACCTTGCCGTCGTGGACTTTATACGGACATGTCGTCCAAGCTGGTAGGAAACGTTCGTGAGCTAATACCACGTTATACGAAGCTTGACATACTTGCGCTCGGGGCCAACGACTTCGTGGGTGATGGCGTACATGACGACTTGCTTCCTTGGCTTGTCTTTGCTGGGGCCTGAGCCGGAGCTGGTGTCCCCGCCACGGTGCCGATTGAACTTGATGTACTATCAGTTGCAAGGCTAAGCTGAGAGACGTTGTCGGTCGGTGTAGGAAGCGCTGAGGTATCATTGAGCAGCGCTGAGACCTCGGCTGTCGGTAACAAAGTAGTGTCGGTCGTCGACGGGTCGCCAGCAGGCAGCCCATCGTCTCGTCTGATATGTTGCAGATCCACCGAGGACGCTCGTTTGACTTTCCTCATGCGACGATGTGAGCCGAAGATGCCTCTGCTTCGCTTTGAGGATATGTCTGAATGCTCTCTGACGATGAGAAGAGCCAGACTGTCATCGTCCCCATCGTCGTACGGGTCGGAATCGGTACTCGGATCAGAGTCCGGATCTGCATCGTCAGGGCTATCATCAGATTCATCGCTAGAGTCATCTCCGTCATCGCCGCCATCGTCCGAGCCCGGATTGGACAGATGTGTTGTGCCTTTCGAACACCAGTTACAATCAGGCCAGTGGCTACCGTAAAGGCTCAATGGACAAATCTTTGTACAGTCAATTTACACGTACTATGGTGCCCAGCTCAGATAGTCCTGGGGATCTTCGCTTGGAGGGGCTACGCTTCCCTTGTCCACAACAGCTGCCATCAGAGTCAGTCACTCATCGGACAGCAGATTAAGGAGGACGTACTCCACGGCCCGGACTTTGCAGAACTGCCAGCACTGCTGACGATACTCTTCCGGGAACTTGCAGTGTCACTCGACCCAGAACTACTGCCTTGCTTAAGCACATAGTTGACGTTCACCCAGTCGTTCGAATCGGCTGAGGTGCGCTGCTCAAGGCTGCACTCGTGGATGAGGTAAGAAGGACGTACCAGCAACGACAATGACCATCATCGCCACAGTACCTGCGGCAATTGCATTAATTCTACGCATGGCGATGGTAAGATACTGCTGAAGCAAATTCGAGTGAAGATTGAACAAAAGAATCCAGTGCTCGGCTTGCCAGAAGCCTCAGAGTATAGTCCGGCTGTCGCAGGGAGAACGGAGACTACCGCCCAAGGACGACAGCTGAATATAAGCCCAAGAGGCTGACACTGGAGAGCTCCGCCGCATGTTGCAATCCTGACCGGTGCCAACAGAAGAACATCGATGCCTGCCAGCCCCAAAGGCAAACCAGGACATACCCAAACAGCCAGTCACTCAAATGCGGATCAGATCATAAAGTTTCCCACCAATGAGGTATTCATTCATTGAGTCTGAGCATGTTCAAGTCCTCGTCTTCCTCAGGCTCGACTAAAACGACGGTCAGACGGTGAAACTTGAGTCAGCAGCCAGAACCATCTCGAATCATTTTGATCTTAGCTAATTTGAGGGGTAGTGCCTAGTAGACTAGTGAAAGCGCTATCCATCGCTCGTTAGCCAGCATATGGATCTCAGCGCAGAAGGAATTGTGAAAGAGACGCGCCGTCGCTTCTCCAATGTCAGGTGGTATACGCGGTCACGTGGTCGTATGGTGTGGCCACAACTTCCGAGTTGTGCCAGGTTGCGCCTCGAAGCTTGAACTTCGTTAGCTTGAGCTTGGAACAACAAGGTTGTTGACCAGTTGCTTTCTTTGATTGAATTTGAAAACACTCTCTGTGAGAGCTGCGTTACTCCTCTAACCCTTGTATGTAAGCGTGAGTGCTTATACTTCATACTCCTGCAGCTATCAGAGACGTCATGACAATGTTTTCAAGGAAGCTGCCTAGGAGTGCATTGTCGGTTTCCATGATCGATAATTAGAACAAGGTTCCTCAGAATGTTTTCTGTAAATGAATGTCAGGGATTTCATTAGTTCAATGACAATGGTCTTCAGCCTGGTAGCTTAATTTCGTGCGCACACTGCCCAATCACACATTATGAGGCTAGCAGACATTCTTGCCGAGATAATTGATAGAAAGTGGGCTTGTGTGATTGATTTCCTGCATGAAACCTAGGAAAGGGCCGATCTTCTACCAGGGCGATGATTTCTGTCGCCATCCAGCCAATTGGCCCGGAATAGGACCCCCGCAAATCCCCCAAGAGCCTCGATCCCGGAGACCCCCCGGTGAAATGTTTGATGCCAATACCCCAAATCCGACCCCCCTGCGGCCAAAAATGTTGGATCCAAAATATGGGACCATCGCGGGCGCAGGTTCGATCCCGACTGACCCCACTTCCCACTGACGATGGGTCCCCCGGAACCTTACTGTTATGTAAATTAACAGTAGCCTGAGATACTTATATTATACCACATAATTACAATCACCCCAAAATGACTTGTAACAATGAATCACAGCGCGCTAAAGTGTCAAAATAGGTCGGAATGGTGTTTTAACGATGTTTTACGGTTTTCAACAATTGTAACAATTTTATACAACTCCTAACCATTTTAACGAGTTTTTACGATGTTTTGAGGTTGGATCCCAAATCTACCCCATATTGCCCCCTTTTGGAACGAGGTTCAGTCCAAAATACCCCATTTCGGACCATTTTCGAGACCCCATATCGAGCTTCAGCGGGATCGAGGCTCTGGGGGGATTTGCGCTGGTCCTCCCGGAGTGCGGCCGGCGCTTCTATTCTAACTTTTCGTCCACTGCGAGCGTCTGTTTGCCTGGCCCCATGGTGCAATGATCTGCAATCCATGAAAGTTCTCAAAACATGGTGAGCACTGTTGCCCCAGCAAGCACAACGGTTGTGCTCCGAAAGCGCAAGAGAGGTGCTGCATCACTCGTTCTCCGTGTGCCGTCTTCACCGTCTCCAAGCTATCGCTCTCAGTCGGAATCCGAGTTCGAGCCTGTTCCTCAAATTTCCTCGTCATCTTCGGCGTCACTCCATGCAAAGCAAATCAAGAAAATTAGGAACAAGTCGTACCAGTGCACACATGAGGGATGTGGGAAAGCATACTCCAAACCGTCGCGCCTGGCCGAGCATGAACGATCACATACAGGAGATGTACGTACTTTGTTTACACGAACGTTGTACTGTATCTCAACCTGCTCCAGAGGCCGTTCATTTGTCATGTATGTAAGAATACATATCTACGCGACAGCCATCTACAAGCACATGCGCGGACGCATCAACCCGATTCTGCGAAACCTTTGGTTTGCGATGAACCTGGTTGTGAAAAGCGCTTCTGGACGTCACAGCATCTACGCGTGCACCAGCAGCTGCACAAGGGGGAAAAACCTTTCAAGGTTAGCTTGTGCTCGCTAAACTTCTCCTCCCGCTGAAATCGCCTGCCATGGATAGTGTACGGAACCTACCTGTCAGGCCTCCTTCGGGAAACATCATCAATTGAGGGAGCATGTTTGCACAAATCACGCCCTTCAAGGGACTAAGCCTTACCGGTGTGAACATCCTGAGTGCACAAAATCATTTCTTACCAACCAGAAGCTCCGGGCCCATGCCAAAACCCACACCGGTGAGCTGCATCTCGCGTCGATTTTGCAGGATCTCTCATTCAAAGTTGTCCGCAGAGAAACGCTACACTTGCGTCCACGAGTCGTGTCTGCCCGCACCGGGTTCAGCCCCTACATATTTCCAAACCTGGTCGACTCTTCAGCATCACATGCGGGCGTCTCACCCGCCCACTTGCCCGTACCCATCCTGCAACGGAAAGGCGTTTGCTGCACAGAAGGGACTCCGTGCCCACCTGAAGCTACATTCCGAGCGCGATCTCGAGGCTGAGCTCGCAGCTGCTGAGACACTCCCATCTGAGGATGGAGAAACACCGAAAAAACGGCGAAGAGGAGGGGAAGTTGGCAGAGATTGGATCTGCGCTGAGGAAGGCTGTGGAAAGGACTTCAAATCTGTGCGAATCAAATCATGCGCCTCTTCGCTAGGCTTGAGACTCACATCTGATGCAGAAAAAGGCTCTCACCAGTCACCATAATGTCAGTCATCTCGGTCGCCGAGATTTCATCTGTCCGCATGCGGATTGCCGTCGTGCGTTCGGTTACAAGCACCTCCTCCAGCGGCATGTCGCCAAAATCCACCGCGCAAAGTCTCCGTCGAGTTCCGAGTCTGACACACAAACAGATCAAGAATCTGACGGTGATGTAAGCGCGGAGGAACATCGCAAGACGGCGTTGAGCATCGATTTCATCACAGGACATGCATACCAAACACGCTCACAGACCCGTTTCAAGAATCCTGCCAACTTGCAGTGCCCATACCCGACTCTGCCTCCTTCGTTCGTCCTAAATGAGGTGCCAACGTCGGCCAGCGGCCAAAGCGGCGGTTGCTGCCGATTCGTATTCAGTCGGGCTTATGATCTTCGCAGGCACTTGCAGTCCGAGCATGGTCTGGTAGTCGAGAAGGGCAGCGTTGACGAGTGGGTGCGCAATTTGAAACATGACCGGCTGTCGGAAATGCCACTTCTTGTCCGCAGCTGATGCGAATTGTCTCATCATGAGTCGCAACCGAATAGTGCTTGCTACCAGGCTCCCCTACGCTACTTCAAATGTACGATGATCTACATCTCACGACTGACCTACGTAATGATGCTGCACAAAATACCGAATCGTGTATGAGCGGTTTGCCACACGACTTTGGCACAATTGCAGACCAGTGCACCCTCCACGCGATGATCTACGGCTATCCACAGATTTTAAATACATCCAGGCGGCATGAAGTCTTGTCCTAGTAAACAAATTGCGAGACAGACTGCGCCTCCTTTGAGCCCCGATCCTCCTTGATCATGTCCGCACATTTCTCGGCGACAGCTACAGTTGCAGCTGCGGTATGAGCACTGAGAATGTGAGGAAATATGCTTGAGTCTGCAATACGCAGGCCCCGGACTCCGTGTACCCGCAAACGGTCATTCACCACCCCATCTATCCCGTTCTCGCTTTCCGGCGCCATCCTGCAGGTAGATGTGTAATGAAAAGATGTATGACACCATTTCCTGACGAATGCATCAACGTCTTCGTCTTTCTCGCTGGCAGGCACCTCGAAGCTGATGATAGGATACCCTTGGGCCGCAACCTGTTTTCCCAGCCACAATGCGAGTCGCACAGTCTTACGCTTTATGACCCTATCATGCTCAGTTGACAAGTATTGCGGGTCGATGATTGGGTCGTCGAGAGGATGGCTGGAAGCAAGGCGGACGGTGCCCAATGAAGTTGGTCGGAGCGCTATAGCAAGGAATACTAGGCCACCGTCTCCCTTCGACTTGGATGACACCAGGTCGCTCCACGCAATCTGTATTCAGAAATATACGTCAAAGATCATTGTAATAGTATTTCTCGCCAACTTACGGGCATGATCTCAATATCAGGTAGGTTGGCGGGTAGCGCTGCATCTTCGTCCGCTTGGACTGCGTAATAATGCGGAAGTCGGAGTCGAATAAGCGAGATTGAACGAAGATAGACATTTCAAGGACAGGAGCGAGCAGTAAGCCTATCCCGTAGAACATGTAGAGCTTTGAACAGAAGCCATGGCCGCATTTGCAACTTGATTAGGGAGTCTGCCAATGACATACGAAATTGTACAAGGATGAACATATGATCTTGCTGCGGCGGAGGGTATTGATTAGCGTCAATTAGAGAGGCATAACGTTTACCGTACCATATGGGCACGGACAGCCGCATTGTCCTTGATCACCGCCTTTGCATGGTTTTTGAGATGCTCCGCTGGACCAATACCACTGTCGATACAGCCGCAACAATGAATTGTGGACAGTTCATTGAGTAAACAGTCATACCTTAACATCAGAATCTGAGGAGAACCGATCGGGCCGGCGGTGACGACGACTTCATTCGCGAGCACGTATGAAGCGAGATGGCACCGGTCATTCGCCGATTTCAGGAAGATTCCTTCTGCTTAGTAGCTACACCATTTGCACTTTTTTGACATTGATTTTGGAGACAATTGCAGATTTCGCCGCTCGTTGACGAGTTTCTGTGGCAGGAATGCACTGAGGGTCGAGCTATGTCTTCTCGACCCGTCAATGGTGTAGTGCATTTTGGCGCATCCATGCGACGGATGTGAAGGCGAGTTCAAATCATCGATGTACGGGATATCAAGGCTTTTAACAGCCTCCATGATGCTATCAACACATCTTAGCGATTATGGCAACACCCCGAGGTGGGACAGAGCTCACTGTTTATAATAGCCCCAATAGTGTCCTTGATGAGATTTGTTGCGTCATTCCCCTTCATACATTGTTAGGCGACTTGAATGATGGTGCCACGAAAGGATACATACCCGATGTTCCGTGGGAATCATCTGCACGTAAGCGGTCTTGATCCAAGTTTGTCTCCGACTTGATGAAGTATCGTTGAAGATCGTCATAGCTTCAACCTTCGCAGCTTGCGGCACTCCGTGAATTGAATTCGGCCGGTAGTCCTCGCGTATACAACATTGCGTTAATCTTGGATGCCCCGCCCAGAGATTTGCCGTCTGTGAGCTCGATAACGCGTTCATCCGCACGCTCTTGCGGGACGGTTCCATGCACGTGTAAGCGAACGATCCGTGGCGACCTTAAAATCTGGGCAAATAGAGGAATTTGAGAGATCCAGTTGTCCTCTACCCCGCCCCGTCCCACGGAAAGTACTGATACGCCTTCGTCAGTGCTCAGTCTGTTTGCGAGCACACAACCTTCCGTGCCATCGCCTGGGGCCGAAGACATGAGCGTCAACTTCGAAGCACTTACTTAACTGCCGCGCAAAGGACTTGCTTCAGATGAATCACGATGATGCAGTCGTACGCTTCGTCGACTGAAAGGAATGTGGAGAGAAATGGCGTAACGTGTAGAGATAGATCGTCTTAGTATTTGAATCATACTCAATGAAATGAAGGCGCCAATCCAGGGTCTGAGGTGCACTTCGACATTTGGTACTGAACTGAACCACTGAGTGGACTGTTCGATGAACCGACAACCCCCGGAAGTAGATTCCAGCCAATAGCATTATTAGCTTGCATTATTATGCATCATGCATCAGTACTTCAGTACTCAGCGTTCGCACCGTCGTTCAATAACAGATGATACATACATTTCTATGACGGATTCGAGACACTGCGGCCGTCCCGCGGTTCTTGACTTTCGCTCGACTCCTTTGTTTACGCATTTGGCAAATGGAATAAAAGCAAATATCTCATCACACACGGTGTGATGATTCATCAACGTTTCACAAGTGGCCGGTCTTGAGCCTAGATCATTGCTCCATCAAGACTCCTTATCCCAGATGCACAACCGTCTTCTAAGATAGTACGTACGCGAGAGCTCGTTGTGGTAGGGGGAAGCAATACAGGGGAAATTTTCGACATGGTGAGAACTTAGGACTTCTTCATAACTTCAGTCCATTTTCCCTTAACCAGTTCACAATGCATCGGCCGATTGAAGTGAGATGTGGCAATCACACTATGCTTTTATCTTGGTCTCCGCTAACGGCACCAGTACTGACGGCTGACAACTCGTAGGTCGGAACTTGAGCCTTGGATGCGATCTACAAAGCGGAAAATCAGCTATGGCTATAACGTCTTGTAATAAGGAATTTACCGGAGGCACGCTGTCAAAATTGTCTGAGGAACAGTTTGATGAACGAGCCATGGCGCTGGTGTCAAAATCCACTACCGCAAACGCCATTGTTCCCATGGTGGCCTTCGCCGACAAGTCTCTTGTGATGTTTCTACTGTTCAGAGTGCAGATGGTGTGGATCCATATCAAAGGTAAATTATGTGGCACCTTATGTTGCATGGAGTGTATTGGTATATGCTGCATGGATGGCACTTTGTCAGAATGCAAGGAAGCTTCATTGACCTTGTCACACGAACATACCCTTCAACCCTTCTTGTCTCTTTACCACCATGTCCTCGTCAAGCGCCCAACCGGCAACTGCAACTGACGTCGAGATGGAGGCCGCCACTGTAGAGCGTGCCCCCCCGGGGGAGTCTCCTTTGGCTAGTGAAAGTAATGTTGAACCGTTACCTGTCTCAACCCCGCCGGGAACTGCGTTCCTGCGGGACTTACTCACCGATCTGGAGCACCTCCTCCAGCGGCCCCTGCGCATGGTCACCTTGGCCAAAGACCCAGTAATCACGGAGGACCTCAGCGAGGGCATCATCGACATCGTCGACGCCCTTGCGGACACCTTCGCGGACGTCCAGAATCGACTCCTCAACAATGAGGAGGTCATGCAAACGAGAGTGGGCAAAGGGGCATCAGCCATCTTCGCCACCGTCCTCCGACAGTGCGCTGGAGACATGGACCCCCTGAGGGCATCCACGCATGCTAACCCTGAGCCCGAGCACATACAGACAGCCATCGCGAAGGGCATCGAGGCGGGCGTCCGTGCGGCGACCGTCACCATCGATGCGCGTCTATCTGCCATCGAAGCCACCTTGGCCCGATCCCGCCCGCTGCCGGTACCCCCGGGTCCCCCCGCGGGTCCGCGCAAGCAAACCGCCAAGACCTTTTCCGATGCCGCCCACAGCGCGCGCTCGGACACGGCCGCCGCCAAGCCCACCACCGCAAAAACTAACACCACAGCGCCGCCGCCACCCCCGCCGCCGACGGACAAAACCTACCATACCATCCTCATGCCGGAGCAGGTAGCACGCATCCGAGAGACCGCCCCTGCCATCTGGTATCAGCGCATAACCCAGCGCATTCAGGAAGCTGAGGCCTGGTCGAAGGTAACTTTCCGTGGCATGCGCCTTGCCCCAAACAAGGTGCTCCTAACTTTCTCTCATGATTCTCCAGACACCCTTATTCGAGACGCTTTGCGGGCCATCCGCGTCATCCTTGATCTTGAGCCCCGCGCTGCCTCCCCGGCCCCGGCGGGTGCACGCACCGTCGCGCTGCCCCAGGGCTTCCGTCCCGTTCTGCCTACTGTTAAACTCTTCGTGCCGGCGTGCCCGAGGCGCCACCCCGTGAGCGGCTCTCTGCTCACCGGGGAAGAAATCATGACCGAGCTCCGTACCAATCCTGTTTTCACGGATGTCTATTTCAACGGCATACCTGCCTTCACCACCTTTGCAGGGCCGGATGACACGCGGGAGCGCGCGCCCCTTATTTTCTCCATCGAAGACCCCAAGCGGGACTTCTGTTCACGTTTCCTACTTGGCCGTGACAACCGCGGCGAGCCCTCCATGTCTGTTTGGTTCATGGGAGCTCGACTCCTCATAAAGCGCTCTAAGGACAAACCTGTCCTGCGCCAATGCACACGTTGCTGGGCTTTGACTCACACCGAACGCTTCTGTAAGCGCAAACTGCCCCTCTGCCGCTTCTGCGGCAAGGACACCCATACTACCGATCAGCACCGCAACGCTTGCAGTGCCTGTGCTCTTGAGAACAACCCTGCGACCGTCCCGTGTCCGTCCACCCACTTCTTCTGCCGCGTTTGTGGAATCCATGGCATGCACCACGCTGCCGACCCGTCTTGCACTGCACGCGCTCAGTATCGCATTCCTTCGCTGTCCACTGTCGCTGCATCATGAATCTTACAACCGCACAACTGAATGTAGCCCGTTTGAATCCGCGGCTCCATGGCCTCCTGGCCAATTCTTCGTTTGACTTATATTTCATCCAAGAGCCGTGGTGGGGACGCATTGGGTCTGACACCCCGCACGGGGCGGAAACCGGTGCCCCTGTTTTCGGCACTATCAATGCGGCTCCCTTTAATCTTGTTACGTTCCATCTCCCTCATTCCAACCCAACACCCAGGCCACGCGTCAGCTGCCTGGTGAGGAAACACCTTTTTGACTCCTTCCATATCACGCTCCGTTCTGATATCTCTTCTCACCCGGACCTCCTCGTCTTGTCTTTCGTGTCTCGTGCGTCGCACAGTGACCAATTCTTGGTAGTTAATATCTACAACGACACGCCCACGGCTGGCCAGTCGGGCCTCTGGCACCTCCTCTCCTCTCCATTCCCACCTGACATCCCGCTCCTGCTATGTGGGGACTTTAATATGCATCACCCCCTATGGTCATGGGAGCATCGCGCCTTCCGTACCACTACCAAAGGGGCGGACGACCTGGTCCAATGGACCATCGACCATCGCCTGCAGCTGCTCACTGAGCCACATCTCCCCACGCATACTGTCGGAGGAAATCCATCCACGGGTGCTATCATCGATCTGGTATGGGCCTCAAGCAGCCCCCGTTTCGCTCTTTCACAGTATGCAGTTGAGGATTCCCCTTGGGCCTCAGACCATTCACTCATTACCTATACTATTTGCACTGAGGCCACTCCTGCGGAAGTTGACCTCGGCTTCCGCGTGGATCCGTCCCTGCGAAACGAGTGGCTTGACGCCCTCGCCATCGCCCTCCTAACCAACCCTCCTCCCCCTAGCTACTCGTCCACCCGTGACCTCGATCAGGGTGCCGTGGCAATCTTACGAGCCATCGCTGCTGCCAACATTACCACCTTTCCACCACGCACCCGCACCCACTGACCATCACAGCTATGGTGGAACGACGGCTGCGATTTCGCCCGACAACGAGTCCAAGACGCCACCAGCATCACAGAGCGTCGACACGCAAAGCGCGACCTCCAGCAAGTCATCCGCACGGCACGCAAGGAGTGGGCCATTGCGGCAGCCTCCAAACTACAACACAGCAATCCCTGGTGCCTTTTCTCGTGGACCAAGGGGCAACGCACCCCGGCGCCATCCATCATTCGCGCTCGCAATGAGTCGTTCAGCCTGCCTGACGACATCGAGCAGGTGCTCACTGAGCACTACTTCCCTTCCTCTCCGTCTCTTCCCTTCTTGCACCCTATCGTATCCCCCCCGTACCCGTCACCGCGCACACCCCACCCCCTTCTCGAGAGTGAGGTGTCTGCGGCACTGTCTTCTACTTCCCTCCTGTCAGCTCCGGACCCCTCCGGAACTTCCTGGAGGCTCGTTCAGTGGATCTGGCAGTCCACCGCACGTCACGCTCTTTATGATTTCCTAGCCGCATCTCTTTCGTTTGGACACCTTCCTTCTTCACTAAAAGTAGCAGTGCTTGTGTTCATTCCCAAACTGGGCAAGCCAGACTACACGGCGCCCAGCACGTATCGTCCCATAGCCCTGCTCGAAACCCTGAGCAAACTCTTGGAAAAAGTGGTGGCTGCACGCCTTAACTGGCAGATCGGCGCCCTGAATCTCATCCCGGGCACCCAATTTGGGGGACGATCGCAGCACTCCTGCGTCGATGTGGGCACGCATCTGACCCATACCATTCGCACCACTTGGGCGAACGGTTTCTCTGCTTCCCTTCTCTGCATGGACATCGAGGGATACTATAATAACATCCGTCACGACGTCCTGCATTCTATCCTTCTCTCACTTGGTTTCCCCACCAACAAAGTCTGGTGGATCCTGTCGTTCCTTGCTGACCGCTCCGTCTCACCCAAACTACAAGGGGAGCTCGGCTCCTCCTACCCCGTCGCCGCTCTCGGCATTCCCCAGGGCTCGCCCCTGTCACCTGTTTTATCCACCATATATTCTTCTCCCCTCTATAGCGCACTTGATCCCTTTCTCCACCCGCAGCAAACTGTTGCAGGTTACGTCGACGATTTCACGCTCCTTATAATTTCTCTCTCGCTAAAACACAATGTCACACTCATGCGGGACACCCTTCCCACCATCGCTCGTTCCCTGGGAATGCTCAGCCTCACCGTCGGCATGCCCAAAACTGAGCTCATTCATTTCTGTCCGTCGACCGCTGGTCTATCCTCTAACCCACCCTTACTCTTTCAGTGGGATGGCCGCCAAGAATGCCTGGAGCCGAAGCCCTACCTCAGGTGGCTCGGCCTATGGCTTGACCGCACCCTATCGTTTGAGCACCACATTCGCGTCATGGCAGCGCGAGCTCAGTCCCGGGTCATCGCTCTGCACCAACTCGCGAACACCCAGCGAGGCATTTCGGTCGCCCAAGCCCGTCTTCTCTACCTCTCTACTGTGTTGCCCATGCTCACCTTTGGCAGCCCCATCTGGTACAATCCCTGTGCGCCGCGCGCCCTCTTCTACCTGCTCGAACGTGTCCAAACCATGGCACTGCGGTGGTTCCTCGGAGCGTGGAAATCCACTCCACAGGTCGCCCTGAACCTAATTGCCAGCGTGCTCCCAATGAAGCAGCAGCTGCAGCACCTATCTAACCTCGCGGCTGTGCGACTACTCACCCTTCCTCGGCACCACCCAGTCGCCGCCTGCATGAGCGACCAGGCCCACCTATACCCGCCCCAATTCACCCTCCTCAACCTGTCCATACGCCATCATCGCGCGGAGCACACCCCGGTCACTGCGCTAGAGGAGGAACTGCCACGCGACTCCATGCGCACTGACCCTTTCCTCCAGCCACCATGGGAGGCGCAGCACCCGTGGGGCACGCGAATAGTCACACTCATTCCTGCTCCCTCTAAGGAAGCATCTACTCATCATGTCGACTCTGTTCTTAACCCGCTTTTATCCGCTCACTTTTCTGACCCCACAGCCCTCTGGGTGTTCACCGATGGCTCCCAAACCTCTCACCCGCTACCAGCCCCCCATCATCGTGCAGCAGGAGCAGGTGCGTGTGTCTACCATCACTCCGCCCTAAAATTTCAACATGCATGGGGAATGGGGCATCGAGCCGAGGTCTTTGACGTGGAGCTCTTCGCCATCACGACCGTGTCTTCCTATTTTCGAGGCTTCCTCACTGCCTACCCGGACATTTCCACCATTTACATCTGCGCGGACAATCGCGCCGCCCTGTCTCTCCTTTTTTCCCTGAACCCCCACCCGGGGCAGCCCTTCTCACTCACTTTCCAAAACCACCTCACGCCGCTCATGGGCGATTTTCCTAATTTAAAAATCATGCTGGTTTGGGTGCCTGGTCACCGTGGTGTACTGGGCAACGAAGTGGCTGACCGCCTCGCCAAGGCGGCTGTGTCCCAACCTGAAAGCATCCGCCCCACAATTGCGTGGGCGCAGAGGTGGGCGCGCGAGCGAGCGACCTCCTCTTGGCAGGTGGAGTATGCGGCTACTGATCGTCCCACTGCACTGCGTGAAGCCTGGCCCTGGGCTCCTTCCACCACCCTTCATTCTGTCTTCCACTTAGGAGACTTTTCTCGAAACACCGAGGGTCGATTTGTCCAGGCCGTCGTCGGTCATGGCCACATCGGCACTTTCTTTAATTCCCGATACCACCGTACCTTTCGCGGGTGCATTTGCAACCCTGCGCTCCTTAACTCACGCACCCACACTCTGCTTAGCTGCCCGCTGCACGATGACGCCCGGCGCATTCTATTCGGCATTGCCACTCCAACCCGCACCCACCTCCGCCGCCTATGGAAACACCCAGAGGGCTTGGAACGTCTCGCGTTCTTCATCGCCACCACCCCTGCTTTCACTTCTGCGAGCCTTGCGCCGTTCGACCCAGGCTAATCGCCCCCCTCGCGGCTCTGTCGCCCTTTTTCCCTTTCCCCTTTGTTGTAGCCACCCTGAGTTGCGCTGCACTGTAGCGTACGCCCGTGCCTGTACATCCTCCCTTTAAACGCCACACATAGCGTGGGATAGAAATAAATGCCAAAAAAAATACCCTTCAATATGATCATATTGAACACCTCGACGACAAGGTTCTGAGGCCACACGAGAGCCTTCCAGCCATGTCAGCGATTATGTGGCATTCTGATAGCATTGAAATACAAACTGTAATCATCTGTCACAAAGCACCAAAGCACTTAACCCAATTAAGGGCAAGTCTGCTTTTGTGACCTGCACAAATGATCCCACATAAAAAGCCTGCCACAAGGGCTAGGCTGAGGACGTGCGCAGTGGTATGCAGTCTGAAAATGGGGCTCAAAGGGCCCTTAGCCTTATGCTCACAACTAGGGGGTGAATTGGCTGTTTAGGCCGCATGCAATAGAATAATGAATCTAAGGTCCTCCCTTAGATCCTTATGGGCTTTATATACATGTAGGGCAGGGCCCCTGGCACTGTGCTACTGTGAGACCTCAGATACCTACATGTGAACATATTGTCAGAACCGGTAATGGTTCTGGACTTCATCATAGCAACTATTGACAATGGCCGTGGATACGCTGAGGTAATCCTATCTAATCCAATGAGATAAATGCCTGTAAGTGGGCCCACTGTTGAGGGGCCAATGGGTGATGGCCCACAGGGCACATCACAACAGTTGCAACATCAGATGAGAGGATCTGTCCAAACTCAGAACTAGTGTTGTTCGCAGCTGGGCTTCTGAGCCCAAGCTCGGCCAAGCCTGACCCGGCCCAGCCGCTAAAAGCCCAGCCCAAGCCCACCATGAGCCCAATGAAAGGGCACAGCTTTTGCTTCGGCAGGCCTGAGCCCGGCCGTACAAGCCCGCGGCTTTGGGCATATTTGCCAATGTCCTGAAATAGAAAGTACGCACGTGTGCTGGACGTCAACTCAGCAAATTGTATAACTGTTTCATAATCGCGCCATCGTTTTGTCATTCTAGACGCCTCCCCACACCGCTCTCTCACATCTTCTGGTGTTCCCCCAGTCAGCAGCCGATGGTCAGCGACCAGCGCACTCGTCGCCAAGCCCAGGTGGGATCTCAGATCTGAAGCCCTGGCCACCACTTCAGTCAAGATGCAATGCGGTTTGTGAGAGGTAAGCATCCTCTACACAACTCAGGTTCCATCTGTGCCACGTCATGTCACCATTTTGTATATTCAGATGGATAGCTGGTGCCATGAACACAGACAGCAAGGTCAGTTTTATCGAATTTCACTATATAGCTGGGCAACTTACCCTGAAACTTGGATAGCTAGGGCTTTGCACGGAAAAATAGGGCCCTAGAAGTGGCCCTTAAATTTTGGTGTGTCCTCTTCACCACGTTGCCACTGCTCGAGATTCCCCCCTTATCTTTAGGCCTTCAACATGGGTGACGAAGTCACACTCGCAGACAAAGTATCTGCATCACTGCTACAAAAACGCGTGCCAAAACCCAGCGCTCGACTCACAGATGAGAACAATGCTGAAAGACACACCATTATAGGTACCATTCGCCCTCGCTCTCCAAGACCAACAGCGGCGGTGATTGAAGTTGAGGGGGATGATGATGAAGATCAGGAGATTCGGCCACCTAAACGGAAGAAAGGATCAGGTAAGTACATATTGCATGATTTAGCAGCTGACACTTATCATTGTACTGCAGACGACATATTCGATAACACTAGCGAGAAGGATCAGGATGTCTACAATTCTGAAGGCCACCTGAAAGATCTTGCCCACATTGTGGAGCCGAGTGAGAAGAAGACAAGACTCAAAGAGACCGCTGATATACAGGCATTTTTTGATGACCCTTGAGAACGTCGTCATCCTTCCAAACCAGACAAGAAGCAGTGCATTCGTGATTGTCGGCTTTGCAAGTAAGTTTTAACGCGTTATTATAACTGCTTTTGTTGATATGATTTGACTCGTTATTGCAGGAAAATGCGCATTGGCGAGCACACCATCGTTGCAGATGTGACAACACTGCGACGGCACTTGCAGTGTCACCATAAGGTATGCTCATTCCACTGATTTTGTGCCTTTATTAATGGCACATATAGCACAGATACTACAAGTGGTGCCAGAAAGAAGCTTTCGAATCGAAGCTTCCGGACGACGTAACAGCCCGAAAGGCAAACATTGTTGAAGGCTATAAGACACAGGGCACATTAGATGGATGCGTTCAGATGGGAGATGTTGTCGAACGTGTCCTTCCATATTCCGATGATGCGTTCCAGGCTGTCACAATACAATGGCTTGTGGAGACAGATCAGGTGAGCTGTTCAAAAGAACAGGTTTGATTCGACTTACTGATGAAGTTTACTAGCCCATCAGTGCCCTCGAACACCCAGCATTCGAGAAGATGATCCAACTTGCCTCACGTGCCAAGGGCGTCATCAAGATCTCTAGACGATCCACCACATGGCGTGAAATCATCAATTTATTTCATCAATACTTACGTGACTTGAAGCGGTGTCTGACGGTATGTATATCCTTACTGTGTAGACCCTTTTGACCTACATTGATGCCTCAGGGACCAACTGTATCTGGCAAGATATCACTTACCTGCGATGCTTGGCAAGCAAGCAACATCGATGGCTATTTCGCTGTAACTGCCCACTGGATCGAGGAGAAGGTGTCAAGTGCATGGACGTCAGAGGGCACACTCATCGGTTTCGTGCAGATGAATCGCTCACATCACGGTAAACGTCTCGGTCAAGCATTATATAAGGTCGCCAAACGCGTTGGGATAGAAGAAAGAGTGAGTGCTAATCTAATACTATGCGAAATCATGTGTGCCTTGATGACGAGCCTTCATTGACTTGCAGATATTCATGGTGACATGCGACAATGCGAGCCCCAACTTAACGATGATGAGAGAATTCGCCAGGGTCATCAACAAAGAACATCACATAGATTTTGATGCAGACCAGCGGCACGTCGGGTATGTATCCGTATTGTTGATGCAAAAGCTTCGAGCCACTACTGATTACATTTATCCTACAGATGCCTCGCCCATATCATAAACTTAGCTACTCAAGCAGTGATAGCTGCGCAAAGTAAATCTCCTCACTATGATCCTCACCAGCCCGATGCGCACTTACCAGATATGAACGCACTTGTGCGTGATGAAGTCGGACTTATTCGTGCTATATCGGTCAAGGTAGGCACGAATAAAGCAGCCAGGCTGAGCATTCACCATCCAGTGTAATACTGATCATCATCACACAGGAACACTCTTCAAGTCAGCGCAAGCAGCGCTTTCATGATATTCAAGTGACAGCCGGTGCTGTCTTCAATGACATCAAGACTCTTACAGTCGATATGAAGGTCCGTTGGTCATCGACGTACATGATGTTAAATCGTGCCTACAGTCTTCGCACGGCAGGTTTTTAATATAGACTTCTGTGTGTGCCTTCATAGCTGACTGAAGACATGCCTTTACAGCATGTCGAGAAGTTCATTACGGAAATCTCTCGTACTGCCAAGGATCGTGCAACCTCAGCAAAATTGTACTCACTGTTGCCCAGCGCTGAAGAATGGAATCACGTCAAGAAGTTTCAGCGCATTCTACAGGTACGTTCAGCACCCTCACTGTGATATTTAGACTTTGCATGACCGTCCATCCATGTCAGAGTGCGGACGCTTGCCAACAGCGTTTCTCATCCGAGCATGAACCTGCACTACATCTCGCCTTACCTGCACTTGAAGATTTGCATGCGTGCTGGACAGAGCGACTTCAAAACGACCAGTATGAGTATTTCGAAGCCGGATTACAGTCAGGGCTTGACAAGATTAGCGAGTATTATGACAAGACAGGCCACAACGACGTGTATGTATTCTCAATCAGTACGTACATTTGCGACTTACATGAATCAAATGAGTACTGACATATAGCCCTAGTCTTAAGCCCTCGTATACGATTCTCATTCTTTGAGAGGAGCTGGCCAAAGTCTCTGCGTGATGAAGCCATGTTGCTTATCAGGCGAATTGTAAGTCACTCCTTATTTCGTATGTTGCTAGCCACTAACGAAGTCATGCTAGTACAAGGAGAGGTATGCCGATGTCTGCGGTGCTGCCAACCCTGCCAATGAAGCAATGTTGCTTAAGACGAAGTCTATTCGATGCATGGGCTCCATGCTTGCTGACCTGTCCTCTGATGAGGAAACTCATGCCATGCCATCTAAAGGTGCGAGCCAGACTGTCATAGATCCAGGACAGGAGTGGGAGAAGGAGTTCAATAAGTATGTAATGCTCGATGATGATATTCCAGAGACGGTCTCTACGGTGCATTGGTGGGGGGTACGTACTACATATTTTTGTATGGAAGGCCTTCTGCTGATCTCCACTTACGCAATGGTGCAGCTCAATGCACACTGCTTCCCTATATGGGCTTCGCTTGCACGTGATTATCTTGCAATTATGGCAACCTCAGTCTCAAGTGAACGGGCCTTCTCTAGCGCAGGCATCACGATTACTAAACGACGAAACCGGTTGAAGGGCGACATTGTTGAGGCCCTCCAGGCACTCAAATGTGCGTACCATAAGAACCTGTTTTTTCATGATGTTGGGCCTTCGTCTTTCACGGAGGAGGAGTTAGAAGCTGCTGAAGAGAACTATAAACCCTCACGTGATGATATTGATGAAAATCTGGTGCTAGACCTGGATTCTGATGTAGAAGACGATGATGTTGATGTGTAGATCACTCAATTAGATTCATATTCTTTCTATGAAGTACAAAAATGCATTTCTGTGAGTGTCTATATAACAAGCTCGAGGGTGAGCCCAAGCCCGGCCTGAGCCTGACCCGGCCCTCCAGTGAAGGCCCGGCTTGCGAAATATGCAAGCCCAAGCCCCCTCAAGCTGAGCCCGGCCCTGAACAACACTACTCAGAACAATGAGTGTGACAATCAGTCTTCATCTGGATAGGGTTGTGAGAAGATCTACAGTGAGCCACAAAACTGTTGCAATGTTTGCAACTGTTGCATTGTTTGGCATATATCTCAGGAACCAAAATAACTACATATGCAAATATATATATCATTAGAAAGCCTATGATATGAGCTTTCCAATGACATTTGAATAAAGTAAATCCGCCTGCTGGTTGGTGAGATATGAGACATTCTTTATAAAAAGTGCATTGCAACAGTTTTGTGGCTGACAACTCTGAAAACAAAAATACCCCCTTGCAGAAGTTTGTTTGCTTTAAGGTTTCAAGTTTTGATCATGTGATCTTTGTTGAACTTCAACATGAGTTGATCAACACCAAACAGACTGTTCAACTTCAACACAACCATCATGAAGAAGGTTTCTGCTACTCAGACTGCCCACATTCTCTCCCTGCTTGATCAAGGCCATTCTGTCAGACAGATTGCTCATGTGACTGCAGTCCATTACTCCACTGTATCCCAAATTCGCTCTGAGCATCATCCTAACATGCCTACATCTGGTGGAGGTTGTCCTAGCAAGCTTAATCCTGGAATCATTCACCATGCTACTCGCCTTCTTATCACTGGACAGGCAGATATTGCTGTGGAAGTGACCAAACTTCTCCAAGATGTTGTCAACCAGCCCTTTCATGTGGAGACTATGTGTAGAAAGCTCAAAAGCACCGGTCTGAAGGCTGTGGTAAAGCATAAACGTCCCCTTCTCTCTAAGTGTCATAAGAGAGAAAGACTGGACTTTGCTGTTAGCCATCAGCAGTGGACTGTGGAGGACTGGAAGAGGGTTATATGGACAGATGAGACCAAAATCAACAGGTTAGGGTCAGATGGGAGGAAATGGGCATGGAAGAAGCCAGGGGAGGAACTCAGTGATAGGCTGATAGAAGGGACACTCAAGTTTGGGGGAGGAAGCCTCATGATGTGGGGGTGTATGGGCTGGGAAGGGATTGAATACGCCTGCAAGATTGATGGCAAGATGGATGCTGATCTTTATGTTTCTATTCTGGAGGATGAACTTCAGAATAGCATAGAGGAATGGGGCAAAACTGTGAAGGATGTGGTATTTCAGCAAGACAATGACCTCAAGCACACCAGCAAGAAAGCCAGGAAGTGGCTACAGGAGCATGGTTTTGAGACTATGGTATGGCCTGCACAGTCTCCAGACCTCAACACCATAGAACACCTCTGGCACCATCTCAAAAGAAGGCTGGCAGCATAAGAAAATGCACCTGGAGGAATTGCAGACCTTTGGGACAGGGTACAGAAGGAATGGAATGGTATTGAGGCTTCTGTCTGTCAGAACTTAATAAATAGTATGCCAGACAGGGTGAGAGCTGTGTTGAGGGCAAAGGGAGGGTACACAAAGTACTGAAGTTGAGAATTTTCATATCTAAGACTGTCAGCCACAAAACTGTTGCAATGCATCTTTTGTAAAGACATTTTTGTATCTCACCAACCAGAAGGCGGATTTACTTCATCTAAGTGCCATTTGAAAGCTCATATCATAGGCTTTCTAATGATATGTATGTTTGCATATGTAGCTGTTTTGGTTCCTGAGATATAAGCCAAACAACACAACTGTTGCAAACATTGCAACAGTTTTGTGGCTCACTGTAGCCTATCCTGTACCTGGCTATACTGTATGCCGGTTGGTAGGGGGATCCTCTGTTGTGGTACCTGCCTATTGGTTTAGGCGGCAAAGTGGTGCTACTATCTTGAGTGGCGAATTGGGTGCTTGCTAGCTTGATGGTCCAATGAGTTCCTTTCTGGGCAAGTGGCCTGATGTCACGTGACCAACTCCTGACATCTTCCAAATAGGGCAAGTGGCCAGTGTTACGTGACTGGGTGGCTGAATCATGGGTGCTTGGTGGTCATGCGGTAGACACAGTCATATCCGCAATGTATGTGGTGATATTGTGCTGTTTGTCTAAGTATCCACTTTGTGAGACCAATATGAGGGTTGGCATCTGAATAACCACTCAAATGAGGACTTTAATGGTGCAAAAAGAAAGGTGCCACTTAATACTGTGACATCATCATGGCGAAGCTCACGATCCTAATGTGCCATGCAGCATGCATTAAGGCACGCAAAAGCGGCCACATCAACTTGAAAACGTACGTAGGCAACACACCGCTGTTGATAGTGTAGATTATGAGGATGTTGATGATCGCATTGGTCCTAATATCGTTGAGCATGCATATCTGAAACCAACATGAGAACTCACTTTGAAAAACTGGTGCGGCTGGCGTAGAGCTGAAGGCAGATCGTGCATGCAATAACAAGGTCAACAGCTGACGTCAGGGTATCTGCAGCGATGTCTATCCACTATACACCCAAAGCAGATTAGTACCGTGCAAATACCAGTTTACATTTCACTTGCCTGAGGTGGTGCATCACTCCAAAGGGGATCTGAATCATTTCAGAAACTCATGGCATGCTAGTCTCAGAAAGGAGATACAGCGTTGGCAATACCACAGTGCGCTTACATGCGAGCGATGAATACTGGATGGCTGAAAATCAATATGACATTGATTGATCTCTTATATGTGCACACTCACCCACTGCAATGACTATACGTTGGTAGCAGCAGTTAGAACACCAACGAGAGATGTTAACACGCTCATGCAATATGTACTGAAAGGAGCAATAGAGAACAGCACCTGCAAGTGTATCAGCGAATTCAGAGAGTGAGTGATGAAGTCGAGGTATTGCTTACCAGAAAGATAGCATATTTCCACCAGTTTTGATTCACTGCATTCGTCATGATCAGGCAGCCATTACATGTATACAGTATGGTCCTTGCACATACATGTCCAGATATGGTAGACTAGAAACCTGATACCAGAGATCAGTATTCATATCGACAGTCATCATCAGCCAGATGTGTGGTGGATACAGAGTACACACAGATGAACGATCAAAGCAATAGTCACCTAATGAGTGTTCATTAAGTGCGACAATCAATATATATGCGACAGATATTGCTTACCAACACCATGGGCTCCGCCTAAAGCAGGTATTCAGATAGCACAGATCAATTGCATGCGTACCGCTATACTTCCGTTAAATGAATTAGATGCAATGCTCAGATAGAGCTGTGCGTCAAGGATTGGGAATCACCAAACCACATATTCCAATGCCAAGAAATTGCCAAAATCAAGAACGAGAAGGGTGTAGACACCGTGTGCCACAAATGCAAGGGATGTCGTGTCCAGAATCCTGCATATTTCAGTACTAATTGCATAGAGCATGTTGCAGATGCATACCACAGTATGAACACCTGCGCAGACAGATAGTCAGTCACAACATGGCCATGAAGAGCTGACGGGAAACCCACTAGAAGTTTCAAGTGAAGCTTGTCTTTCGGATATGTCATGAACTGAAGGACATAAGCAAAATGAGAGCAGTTAATATCTGATGACGAACACACATAGTAAATTGTCTGAAGGGCAGTGATACCATAGAAGCTAAAGAGGCGTCAGATTGAGCAGCATATAATTGATAATCAGAGACATTGTCTTTATGCTGTGGTGCACAAAATCCCGATGAATGCAGCACCCAAGGTTGGATTGAGGTTGATCCCATACATGCTAATAAGTCGCCAAGTACGCCAGAGATGCCGGGAGATTTTGTCCCTTGTATGTCTGCAGGGGGCGATGACATAGAACTGTCCTGCAGATGCTGGCAACTATAAGTAAAAATGCAGACACGCGGTTCCTCATACTACTCAGCAGCATTATCAATTCTGCATACAGGATCCCTCCAGCCATATCTCATTATTTGCTTCATCTCGACAGTTGGATCTGTCATGTGTCATTATCGAGCAGTTGGGAACACAGGTTAGAATGGTATCTATCACCTTGTGATGCCTCTTTGGTCAGACGATGCAAACCATCAACAACATGATAGTGCTGCATTGAATAATGATGGCGGATGAGTCAACAATATTGAGAAGTTCAAGAGACACCATCAACATTCCTGCAGACCAAGATGCTTACCTGTGGTGGGCTGGTGTTCCTGTCAGATGTCCCTGAGACCTGCGATGTACTTCCCTGAATATGCATACAAACTGACTGGGACAGTGTTGACTCAGGAAGGTAACAATTGAGATTCTACCAAAAGGCAGAGACCAATCATCATCATGCGAAACTGTTGAAGTGCAGCCACTATGAGGAGAATGGGGAACTCGGACTTGACAGCACGAGCACGTGACTAACGCGTATGTAGCAGGAATGAATTGGAGTACGAAATTGTGGCTGAGATGTGGCACAGTCCTCCTGCCCTTAGTATCAAGGCCCCCCTGGTCTCCCGAAGAAAGGCTGTGGAGGAGCCTGAGCCAGACCAGGCTCCTCCACAGCCTTTCTTCGGCCTCCTCTACCGGCATGGTCATCACATTAATTGCACAAAGTCATTGCGTACTTTTGGGTGGCATGCAAACGGGGTGAAAATCTGACGGTGACAGACACAATCGTGGAGTACTATGACTATATGACATTAACCAAGCACGGCCTCAGAATCGAGAAAGATAAGATGGATGAGTGGGTGCAGTGATGCGCGGCGAGAGCGGCTGACCGACAGAAGCATGAGAATGACCCCGATTTTGGCAAAGTTAGGCCAGCAAGGCGACGAGCCAGTCCGTGCTATTGCCACCACAAGAGTCATTCACCATGAGGCAGTGGAAATGAAGCGTTGTGGGAAAGCTTGGCCATCCTGAAGCTACGCCGATGCTTCTGAACGCAAGAAGGCTTGGTGGACTTAGCAGTAGCAACAGCATCAGCAGTAGGCACCCAGAAGACCGGGGCAAAGGACCGCCATCATGGCAAAGATGCGCGAAGACTGCCCAGCCAAGTCAGCATGGGTGAAACGTGTTTTGATATGTGTTAATGGTCTGGTCCGGTATCTCAAACAGGAACACAATTATATTGCAAGTTTCAGCTAATATCTTACTCGTTTCAGTCTTTCTTTTACCATATCTAGTTTAATCACCCAAGCAGGCAAACTCTCGGTGGTGGCCTGCTAGGGCAGTATATAAGCCTACTACATGTACATACCAAAACAATCAAATTGGGAGGAGCTCGAGTCTCCTAGCCCACAGCCTACGTCTCAGCACTTCGTCTCTCAGCCAGAAGCTCTTTTCTATTGCTTTAGCTACGGTCACTAGGTGCATTCTCGCAGTTTCAGCTAAGTTCCAGCACCAATCACAGCACACTTCATCATCATTATGTCATCAGGCCCAGCCCACCTAGCAACCAAAGATATTCCATCACACTCCCATGCTATGTCACTCAGTTACCCCTTTCAGCCCTACATTCCCAGGACTCCTCAGAACCTGTCTGAGGCCTCGCTCTCATTGGCTTAGCCACCAGCACTCCGATGCCCTCTGATCAGAAATGCATATACGATCAGGTCCGACCTGCCTTCTTGCGACAATATCGCATTTTCGATCAGCTCCGGGCCATTTCTAGCCTTAGACCATGGGTTTCATCCCAAATATAGTAGTTGGCCCAAGAATCTTCACACATCGGACTTAACCGAGCTTCCCCGCCATCCTCCGATCAGCATCCCATATACGATCAGCTCCACTCTGCCTCGCTGCGATCAAAACACATTTGCGATCAAGTCCGACGGTCCCACACTTGGAGCCCCTTCCAAATACAGCCTTTTCTTCCCACACAACCCTAGTTCCTTTCCCAAGGCTCGATATTGGCTGCCCACATCGTCATTTGCTGATCTTGCGATTGTTGGCCGCACCTGCACACTACCCCAGTCCATTACCAACCCATTACCCATCCCTATTGCCAGTAGCTTCAAGTTACTAAACCGGCTCGCAGCAAACCCTCACCAAAGTCGTCCCCCGCATACACCCACACAGCGGACCCCAAATTAGTGTTGGAGTAGCACGAGGCCAGGAGCTCCGCGGACGCATCAGCGGAGCTCAAAACAGGCCAACACCATTGAGGGAAGCTCACGAGTCTGTAGGGTCAACTTCGGCAGTTGCTCCACCATGATTATATAAGGTGGTAGGGCTGGTGCCAGCAGTGCCCGCTATGATGAGTGCAGTTATTTAGCCAGTGCGGGCGCTTACAGGAAGGAACGATTTCGGAAGCACGATAAGTTCACTTGCAGGTGAAGTGGTGGTGGAAAATGAGTAGTATTACACAAGGAGAAGGAGATAATTGTGAGAAGCGATTATAAAGAACAGTGATGTAAGGTGAGAGAAGCATGCAGATTAGAAAGAACAAGGAACATATAGATTATGAGAAGAGGAATTAAATGGTTACGGTGAGTATATACGTTAGAGAGAAAAGAAACGAAGATGAACAGTAACAGTACGCATAAATAGAAAATGGGAAAGGCAAGGAGCATTATAGCAAAGTGAGCATGTTCAGTCAGTCATATCCATGCAGTGGTGGTGTGCACGCTTAGAAGGAGTGGTGTTGAAATTATTGAACACATCAGAAGCAGCCTTGGGAGCGGCGGCGAAAATGCGCATGTTACCAGGAACAGGAGGGGGTGAGGTTGCTCGTTAGAACCGTCGATGACCTTGATGTGGTGCACGAGATGTTGGTAAGTCTGTGAGAGATGATCACTAGGAGAGGGGAGATGGTAAGCAGCGTGTTCCCACTTACCTTATTCACTTTGTGAATGGTCTCTTTACTGTTTTTGCCATGGTGGGTGTCACGGTAGACCCAGCAGTGCAATGTCATGTTCATAAGGACCAGTGTACCAGGATGCAGCTTGTTGCAGATCTCTCATGGAGGAATGAGGTTTCCGTCGGTGTTGTCACAGATTTTCACCACAAAGTCTGCACGTGACTTTTCTCACACCACAGATCACGTGCTTCACCAATATCTCATGCCACTCAGCCACAGACACCACGCGTAGAGATCAAGTGATAGTCCACATCACATGTTATGGTCCAGGCCCGCAGATGATACGGCTGGACCTGTCTATTCCAGGATACAATAGAGGCACCCATTTGAGAACAAAAGGAACAAGGACTATTGTTATGCATCGGCCTCCCACTTCCTATTAGTTTAGCCAGAAGCCTAGATAGGCACGATGTTCACACCAGAGAACAAAAGGAAAACCAAGATAGGCACGATGTTCGCACATGTTGCTGCAGCAACCATCGATCTTTCCACTTATTGTTCTACTTCTGGACATTCCATTGTTTCATGTACGGCCATTTGCTTATACCCGTAGATAGGTAGCTTAGGTAAGATAGCCCACTGTACATGTATATAAGACCAGCCTGTAGAGAACGAAACTTCAGATTGTTTCTCCTCCTCTACCACAGTAGCACCTACTGAGCTTTCCAAGCTCCTTCATATATCTCTCTCACCCATCCAACCACTTGCTTCACCAAGTAAGTCTTAGGCTTTCAAGCTGTATAAGGGTTCAGGGGGATTATTGAGATCAGGGGGATCAGGGCAGCACGTTCCACGTGACCGTTCCTTTTTAGTCTCTTTGTTCTCTCGTCCAGCGGTGCTGTGACATTAGAAACAATCTGACAATTTTCTGCACCCCTGCTTAGTGTCTAACACAAGCAGCTGCATATTTTCAGCACAAGCAGTTTCAGCCGTAGTGCCCGGCTTTTTTGACACACACTCCAACCTGATCTCTACCCGGCGTGAGCCTCAGCAAGACTCTGAGCTGCCCAAAGCTTTGAAGTGCAAGGCCATACCCAGGATCGACCTCAATGCCCACTATAAGCATCAAGACACCAACAAGGAGCACAGAAGGCTCCTTACCCTTGCATCACTAGGTGCCTCATCCACAGACAGACAGCGTGCAGCAGCCCGGGTCATCGATACTACGCACATTATAAAGCGCAGAATTATCCGCAAGCCCCACGATTGCACCCCACCACTCGAACGCTACAAGCCTAGACCAGGACACCTCACTACTGGTAGTCACAAGCTGGCACCTCCTCCAGAGCTCATCACATCCAATGCAGTCCCTCCTCCCATCATTGCTCCCATCCCAGTTTGGCCACTACTGAACTTTATAAAGACCAACACTGTCGCACGTTCCATCTGACCACTCCCATCTAGAGTCAGGCTGATGATTCACATCAAGATCCTTACAAAGCAGGTAGATGCTACCCGCTTCAGGCTCCAACCTATACTAGGAGCATTCTCGTATCGTCTCAAGGACGAGCACCAAGGACCCATTTACAGCCTCACCACAGAACTCAATAAAGTCTGCGCTGACCTTCACACAGGCACATGCACTTACATGTTCATCGAGAAGCAGGTCATCAATACGGTCTGTTTGGAGATAGGTGGAATCAGTTTCAAGCAGATAGAAAAAGAGGAGAGGCTGCAGGAAATCGCCAAAGCCCTGGTCTTTATCTCAAAGAAGAGATACTTGCACTTTTTGTACTAGTCTACATATATACGTCACAATGGAAGGAACAGATCGAGCATACGCGTCCACATTCAGACAAAGAATGGATGACATACTCCACCCTAACATTCAAACGGCACACAATGGAAGTACCCCACACGCCTTGCAGTGCAACTCACCTGAACCTGGGCTAGGACCCCAGAATTCTGCATCACAAGTCAGAGGACCCACATCCCTGACACCATCACTTTTACCCGCATATGTCTCTCCCACCTGAGAGTTTGATGGGCACCAATTCGAGCATCTAGAAGATGTGCTCAGGCAGTCCACTCCTGGAGAAGTCCCGGACCACATCCGTGAATGGGTCATAGTCGCAATGAAACTCACTGTCCACATGGAGGTCGCAAAGGTCTACAACATGCTCAGCAACAAACTGTACGAGCACAAGAGAGCGTTCAATGCTGTCATCCAGACCAACAAGAGCGAGCACCGGTTAAAGGAGGTAGTCCTCCAAACAGAAATCAGAAAACTCAAGGACAGGATCCTCGTGCAAGATGCGCACATGACAGTTCTCAACGATGACCTCACAGGGACACAAGGAGCCATGCTAGACATGAGGAAGGAGATGATGGAGATTAAGGCAGCAAACGCCAAGCTGTGGCATGAGCTAGCTTCGCTCAAAGCAAGCGGCGTCACAGCGACACAAGGTTACACATCCGGTATGACTCAATCACACAAACCCTGCATCAAAATTGCTGAGCCTTCACACTACTCAGGCAAAGGAAGTCTGGAGGATTGGCTCCAACAACTCGGCATATGGATGCAGTGGAACGAGATAAATGATGACGAGCACAAAATTACCATGGCCCTACTGCACTTGGAAGGTGGCGTGTTCACCTACATGTCCGAATACGCAACCAAGGCAGTGGCACGGCAATCACTCGGCACATGAATGACTTCATCGATGTTCTCAAGGTCAACTACAGGACACTCGACCCGAACAAGGATGCGCAGCAACACTTGAAGGAGATCTGCACAAAGACCTACCCCACTATGGTCTCCTTCACAGAAAAGTTCCATCAATGGGCCACCAAGACCAACTTGGGGCACACTGCACTCATCGGTTATATCGCTGAACATCGTGACAAGAACATGCGCCAAGCAATGGTGATATGGGACAGTCTAGGAATCGCAGATCCGACCACATGGCCGGAGTACCTCAACCTCTGTCTCCAACTTGAGTCCAAGTTCAGAGCTGACAAGGCAGGACAGCGTGGAACGGTAACATCATCACAGACACCACGGGCCCCGAAAGACCCCAACGCAATGGTTGTGGATTAAGTATTCACACTCACCAAGGAGCAGGAAGGATGGCTAGAAAGGAAGCTGTGCATATAATGTGAGAAACACCCCTTCGTATTTAAACAGCGCTGCCCAGACCCTAAGTACAAAGGCAAATTCGAAATGCCAAAATGGGGGCAAGCAACAAGGGCAATATCCATGATGGCATCATCAAACAGCTCCAATGACAGCAAGGCGAGAGAAGAAGCAGTCTGTGCTTTCATCGCCAGCTACGATGCGAAGGACAAAGAAAAGGAGGCAGAACTGGAACCAGCTGTTGAAGCAGCTAGGGTCACAGAGGTGGAGAATGATGAGGATTTTCTTTGGCAGGTTCTCTGAGGTCTGGCCAGAGTTCCCATAGACACTGTAATAGTACCTACTCACTCTCGCATGTACCAGTATCAAGTTTTCTTTATATTGCATCTACTGGTTCATCAAAACATGCGATCGATCTACCTGTTCACCTCAAACAGGGAGTAAGGGAAGTCCAGACTGAGGCACTCCTCGACTCAGGAGCATATTCTTGTTATATCAACTCACGGCTGGTTGATCAGTTGAACCTTGCTACGATCTCACTTGAGAAGGAGATCAGGGTTTATAACACAGACACATCTCACAACAAGGGTGGAACCATTAAGAAAAGGGTTCTTCTCAGTATAACTATCAGAAACCACACGAGTAGACAAAGTCTTCTGGTTACTGATATAGGTCACAAGGACGTTATACTAAGCATGAGTTTCCTCAAGAAGCATAACCCAGAGGTAGATTGGGGAAAACTCACAGTCAATTTCACCCAATGCCCACACAGATGTGCACCCTCACAGGTAGCAGTCCAGGAGGAGGACCTGGAAGACACAAACATCCCCCACATCGAAGACCTGATGGAGTTTGTCAGTTCTCAGGAGTTAGGTGACAACTGGAACGACATGGACAGTTTCATTAGATGGGTGTCATTATCAGAAGACCCTGATGCACAAGCTGTAGCATCACTCATTATGGGCCTTGACACCAAGAGGAATCAGGATAGAGTGCTGCAAAAAGGAGTACAGGACAAAGACTACTGGTCAGCCTATGTCCCCAAACACTTCCATGAGTATGGTGATGTGTTCTCCAAGAAGCAGTCAGAACGAATGCCCACAAGAAAGCCCTATGATCATCCAATCGAACTTGTTCCAGAGGCATCATTACCATGCCCGGTAAAGTTATATCCTATGAACCTACAGGAAAGAAATTTGCTCGACACGTGGATAGACCAAGAGTTGGCCAAAGAGTACATTAAGAGATCAAGGAGTCCAACAGCAGCACCCATCTTCTTCGTCAAAAAGAAAGACGGATCACTGAAACTAGTTCAAGACTACAGGAACCTCAATGCAGTAACAAAGAAGAACAAGTTCCCAATCCCCCACATTTCGGACCTCATCGACAGACTCTCACATGCTAGTATATTTACTAAGCTCGACCTGAGATGGGGGTTCAATAACATAAGGATTAGGGAAGGAGACGAAGAAAAAGCCACCTTCATCATGCATCGCGGCCTCTTCGAACCCACAGTAATGTACTTCGGTTTCTGTAATGCTCCCAGCACTTTCCAGACAATGATGAATATGGTTCTGGAAGACTTAATTCATACTGGAAAGGTAGTAGTCTACTTAGATGACATCCTCATTTTTACGGATGATCTCAAAGAACACCGACGACTAGTAAAAGCAGTTCTACAGCGCCTCCAGGATAATGACTTATATGCCAAACCGGAAAAATGCTTTTTTGAACAGTCCTCAATCGAATATCTTGGCATGATCATCAGCAAGAACTCAGTACAGATGGACCCTGCTAAAGTCGAAGGTGTACTTGGCTGGCCCGCACCTACTAAGATCAAACAAGTACAGGCCTTTTTAGGATTCGTGAATTTCTACAGGTGATTTATAAAGGACTTTGTGAAACTCGCACGACCTTTAACGCTTCTCACCTGTAAGGACGTGCCCTGGCAATGGAAGAAAGAGCAAGACCAGGCCTTCAGTGCACTCAAAATGGCGTTCACTTCAGCCCCGATCTTACAGCTTCCCAATGACACTGCACCATATCGTCTGGAGACCGATTCTTCAGACTATGCAACTGGTGCAGTACTCGAACAACTGGGAGAAGACAAGCTATGGCATCCAGTTGCATACTACTCAAAGTCACTCAACGAACATGAGAGAAACTATGAGATTTACGACAAGGAAATGCTTGCAATTATTCAGGCACTAGAAGAATATCGGCACTACTTAGAAGGACACCCAGAACCCATTGAGATTTGGTCAGACCATCTCAACCTTACATACTTCCTCCAGGCACAGAAGTTATCCCGGCGTCAAGTGCGTTGGGCATTATTCCTCACACGATTCAATTTTGTACTCAGTCACCGACCTGGAAAGACAATGCTACATGCCGATCCTCTGTCCAGGAGGCCAGATCATGAGAGGGGGGTAGACAGTGACAGTTCAAATCAAATGCTGTTAAAAGCTGAATTTTTCGCTATCAATGCGATTCGACCCACTCACGCATCTGAAGTTGATGATGCTCAACTACTGGAAAGGATCAAGAAGGCACTCACAGATGACATGATGATCAAAGATTATTGTGCGCTTTTGACTACAGGACAGCACAAATTTGGGAAAAACCTCGCAGAATGGAACTTTGAGCATGGACTGCTGCTCCATCGCGGAAAGGTTTATGTCTCCAAAGATCAACAGCTACGCCTCGACCTAATAAAGCTCCATCATGACACTTTACCAGCTGGACACCCAGGCAGGTCCAAAATGTTGGAGCTCATTACTCGGAATTATTGGTGGCCAGAAATGTCCATAATGGTTAAACAATACATACAAGGTTGCGACAGTTGTCAACGCAACAAGTACTCAAGGAAAAAACCATACAGACTACTACAACCCAACGAGTACCAGGAGGACCATGGGAGATCGTCACAGTCAATCTCATCACTCAACTTCCCCCAGCCATGGACTTTAGGGAAGAAAAGAAGATGGCAATACTTGTCGTCATTGATAGACTCACGAAACGAGCGCACTTCTATGCAATGGATGACACAGTCACCTCATCACAAGTCGCTAATGTATTCTATAATGAAGTCTTCAAACTCCATGGACTGCCGCGTCAGATTATCTCAGACAGAGGTACTCAATTTGTGAGCAAGTTATTCCAGGAGTTCTGCCAGAAGCTCGGTATAAAGTCAACAATGTCAACAGCATATCACCCCCAAACAAATGGCCAGACAGAAAGGATTAACCAGGTGTTGGAACAGTACCTTCGCATGTACTGCAACCACAGACAGAATGATTGGGTCTATTACCTGCCAACGGCAGAATTCTCATACAACAACCAGACCCATGAGTCCACTGCACTTTCCCCATTCTTTGTCGAATATGGCCGACATCCAAAAATGGCACCAGACGTACAGGAAACAATATGTCATCCCTCATTGGAACATTTATTCGCCCACCGATCTGAGGCACAAGAACAGGCAAAGGCAGCATTGGAAGTTTTGGCTTCACGGATAAAATGGTACTTCGACGAGAAAAAGGGAGAAGTCCCATTCAAAGTCGGAGACCTAGTACTACTCAAAGGAAAAGACCTATGGGTAAAAGTCAAATCCGCGAAGCTAGGCACACAAAACTTCGGACCTTACAAAGTACTTCAGAAGCTAGGCCCAGTCACATTCAAACTGGAATTGCCCAAGCAAATGAAGGTCCACCCGGTCTTCCATGCTAGCAAGTTGATCATGTATCATCAAGACACGGTCGCAAACCATGAACCCTCAAAGCCCCCAGCCATAGAAATCGAAGGAGAACCAGAATTCGAAGTTGAAGAAATATTAGACTCAAAGGTCATGAGGGGAAGGGTCCAATACCTCATCAAATGGAAAGGCTATGACCATTCCGACAATACATGGGAACCCTGAACAAACCTCACCAACGCTGACGAGCTTCTTCAAGAATTCCATCAACAACATCCAGATGCAGCCAAAGCACCAATCAGGGTTGTTACATTTGATGGAAAACGCTTCGAACTATCCTCATACGAAGTTGCACCGATATCCACACACAGAATCAACATGTCCGACCACCCAGATGAGTTCTTTCTATATCATAAAATGACAGACCTCACCAAATCACCGAAAAAATCCTCAAATGAAGCAGCAGGATGGGATATTTATGCAGCAGAAATGCACGAAATCCCTCCGCATTCACGAGCTGTGGTAGAAACAGAAGTCGCAATTCACCCTCCCAAACACACCTATACACGAATAGCTCCATGCAGCGGACTGGCCACATGAGGAATTGATGTGGGGGCAGGAGTCGTTGACCCTGATTACACTGGAGAACTCAAGGTCGTACTGATTAACACAATGGATTTCGTATTTTCGGTCAAGCCGGGAGACAGGATAGCCCAGATAATCTTCGAGTATTATGCCGAAGGGCTTCCCTCCTGAAGTTACCAACCGTTGCGAGCAACTAGAAGGGGAAATAAAGGTTTTGGCTCCTCGGGACAATGAGCCTTGAGAGGGGGGTAGTGTCACAGATTTTCACCACAAAGTCCGCACGTGACTTTTCTCATGCCACAGATCACGTGCTTCACCAATATCTCACACCACTCAGCCACAGACACGACACGTAGAGATCAGGTGATAGTCCACATCACATGTTATGGTTCAGGCCCACGGATGATATGGCCAGACCTGTCTATTCCAGGATACAATAGAGGCACCCATTTGGGAACAAAGGGAACAAGGACTATTGTTATGCATCAGCCTCCCGCTTCCTATTAGTTTAGCCAGAAGCCTAGATAGGCACGATGTTCACACCGGAGAACAAAAGAGAAACCAAGATAGGCACGATGTTCACACACATTGCTGCGGCAACCATCGATCTTCTCACTTATTGTTCTACTTCTGGACATTCCATTGTTTCATGTACAGCCATTTGCTTATACCCGTAGATAGGTAGCTTAGGTAAGATAGCCCGCTGTACATGTATATAAGACCAGCCTGTAGAGGACGAAACTTCAGATTGTTTCTCCTCGTCTACCACAGTAGCACCCACTGAGCTTTCCAAGCTCCTTCATATATCTCTCTCACCCATCCAACCACTTGCTTCACCAAGTAAGTCTTAGGCTCTCAAGTCGTATAAGGGTTCAGGGAGATTATTGAGATCAGGGGGATTAGGGTGGCACGTTTCACGTAACCGTTCCTTTTTAGTCTCTTTGTTCTCTCGTCCAGCAGTGCTGTGACAGGTGTCTTTGTAATTGTATTGTTTCGCCTTTGCCTGGACATGGGTGAAAACTGGTCCACGATGGTCCAGAAGACAATTGGGGTCATATATTGTGCACATTGGCGAAGTCAGATGAGATGCACGAGCATTCCCAAGAAGCATCAACATGGATAGATACTGGAATCCCAGCATAGGATCCGTGCACAGCGATTCGTGACATGAGTGGAGATGAGCACACAAAAAATTCCTGCTATGACAGTAGTGGATCTTAGCGTCGACATGCTCAACAGGTTCTCTGCCAAAATTTAACAGCACGTGAAAAATGATGTCATTCCACGGGACCGCTCCACTGTGGCTGAGATGATATGAATGTTCTATTCCGCTGCGCATTCCTGCTTAGGCTCCTCCACAGCCTTTCTTCAGGCATTAAGGCCTTCATACTAAGGGTGGAATTTTGTGCCACGTTTTGATCACTACCATGTGTTCGATCATGATGCGATCACACAGTTTTGAAACTCCACAATCTTAATTGCCCCCAACGCCCTACGACGGCTGCAAGAAAACATCTGTAAATAACAGAGTGATCGCATCATATTCCTCTATATAGTAGTGGTGCTTGCCGGAAATTGTAGAATTAGATTAGGGTTAATGTGGCAAATATGTTTCATTCAGGTGCTGAAGTGCCTTATTCTGATTCTATGATCACTATATCTCCACAATATGCTGCACTGCTGCCCCTAGAAGAGATCAGGAAGAAGATCTTCACCAAGCTCAGTGACAATCCATGCCTCTGATAAGCACAAGTAGCATGAAAATTACTGAAGGGCAAGAAGGATGTCATTACCATGGCTCTAACAGCTTCAGGCAAGTTACTGACATCTGGATAGCATTGCTGTTCCCAGAAGATGGAGTACAGATACAGATGTATGATTTTGGTGAAACACATGCAATAATAAGATGGTGGGGCCATGAGCATCACCACAGCATAACATATTCAAAGAAAATACGAGACAGGGCGCTTATATAATAATAAATGGGACTGCCTGATTGGGGAAACTCACTCCCGGGCTCCGCTGTTTACAGATGTTTTCTTGCAGCCGTCGTATGGGGGTGATTAAGATTGTGGAGTTTGAATTGATTCGGAGTATGAAAATGTGGCTGAGGTGTGGCAGCAGATGTGGCACAAAATCCTACCCTTAGTATGAAGGCCCCTCTTAACTTCCGAAGAAAGGCTGTGGAGGAGCCTGGTTTCTGCTTCGCTTTGCGTGCAGTTCAGTGCCAAACAGTCTTGATTCATTCCTGCCTTAAATGTAAGCAGCAGAATTTTCAGTCCGTTGCATCTGACTTCACACCTGTCTCTTGTGACGCCGTTGCTCGTGTTTGCAAACATATCGAAGTTCAAGGGTCTCCGCATGCTTGTGACCATGAGGAAGAGAAGGTGCTAAGACTGATGCGGGAGGTGAAGAGAAGAAAAGATATGCAGCGAACATAAAAGATACCGGTTCCTATCAAGAATATAAGAAACGAGAATTCTGGGTATGTCCAGTGGCTTTATTTTGTCTCTGTATTCTGCAGACCAACAGATCAGGAGGTGAGTACAACACATTTTCAATTAAATGCTGAATCACTACCACGCTCGCTCTCCAAAGTACGCTTAAGGCACTGTGCACCTATTCCGATCCCGAGACGTTCTGTTACAGTGCTAGCACCATTCCCACTCATGCAACATGGACACGTCTTCCAAAAGCCACCATCTGGAGTCGAACACTCTGCCTCAGTTCCCCTCTCAAAATTGTTGTCATTGGTATCATTTTCTACACTCCTCCACCATCCCGACCAGATTGGTTTGAACTGACAATCGATCTACTGCAAACGATCGACCGTAAGGCCATGGCTCATATGCTATGTGCATCATTAAAAGGTATGATCCCCATTCGTCCACTGTTGTTATTCACCAATCACAGACCTGTTCACTTTCACCACTGTTGCTGACGAGTTGTTCGATGACATGTTCGATGCACGCGTGTGACTGTAATTCCCACAGACTTCACTGCGGAAATATCGTCACGAATTTCTGAAGACATCCGACATTGTCACGCTGCAATTCATGCTCGTCCAAGTGCCCAATGTCGCGTACCTCATTTGACATCTATAGCATTGTGCACGTCATCCTGTTACATTTTCTTACTATGCAACGACATTACCCTGTCCATCACTGTGAATACATTTTGTGTCCTCGTACTTTAACCTCAACTACCAACCTACATAGCGCTTCACTCTATGTGTACGTAATATGTTCGCTGGTCACATAATTCGATAGACCACAAATGTGCTGCGCATGATGTGCTCATCATAGCGGGTGCTGCCGGTACTGGCCCTACCATATACGAGAGAGACGGTAGGAGCCAAGGAGGTCATCACGAGATAATGATGAACTGGTGGAGTGATCACTTCAGGGCAGACGTGTGCCGCATGAAGGTCAGACCTATGGGGAACCATCCGCTGGATCCGCTGGATGATGCCAGATCCTTAGGCACCCATGTGATGATCGGGTATGGTACATGGACATTCGTGAATTGTCCAGAACCCCGGTGGCCTGCAGCGTCTGCAGTGTGCAGTGCTTCTTGTGAATCATTGCGTGCAAGCCCACACTGTATAGCACTTTTCGTGAATGGTTCCGTGCAAGCACACATTGTGCAGCACTTCTCGTGAATGGTTCGCATACAAGCTGCAGTATGCAGCACTGCTCGTGAATGGTTCGCGTGCAAGCTCGCAGTGTGCAGTGCAACACAGAGTCCCGGAATCGCTATGTATTTTATTATTTTTACGTGCGCACACATACAGGAGTTCTGACTAATCACTGAGATGGTGTAAGTCACCTAGACGTGCACATGTGATTACTTTGACCAGAGTCCACACATCGCCAGCGCATCGCTGCAGGCAGCATGATACTACGTAGAGCCCACCTGAGCACATTGCTACGCCGTCGTGCTAATCGATGGTCCAATATGCCCAACGGACCTGGCCTCACCTCGCCCAGTGATGACTCATGGCAGTTGGCTGCCTTTTTGTGCAGGATGGGCCAACGGTGTTTGACGTAGGCTAACATGTGCAGATGGCCATGTGGGTATGACCCCTGTTCAGTATGAATCATGAACAATTTGCGTTCAAGCCGGTAGCATTCGCACCATTACCAGAGGTACGGCGCCATTTCATTCCCTCATACACAGTGCTGAATTGTTCACATTAGTGCCCATAGGCAGATGATATGCCCTTTATTCATGTGCAAGCCGGTAGTGTTCGCACAGTGCTGGAGTCCTTATCGTGAGTCGTGAGTCTTTGAGGATTAAGCGGAATGATGGTATCTTTCACTCTCTCATAGGCAGAATCATTCACGATGGTACCCATAGGCTAACGTGCAAATGGCGATGTCGGTGACATCCGTATGGCTTCATACATGAGCAATTCGTGTGCAATCCCGCAGTGTTCATATGGTGTACAAGCGGGTAGCATTCGCACAACACTGGCATCACTATTTTATGGATGTCTTCGAAGGCAGGTGACCATCTTGATAATGATGTATAAGCGGGGACCATTCACACAGTGCCGGCATCGCTATCTTATGGATGCCTTCGAAGACAGGACACCGTCTTGACATCTTTCACTCTCATATGTGGAATCATTCATGATGGCACCTGTAGACCAACCAGTGCAAAGGGCGACATCGGTATGACTTCGTACATGAGTGGTTCATGTGCAATCCTGCAGCGTTCACACGATGTACAGGCAGGTAGTGTTTGCACAGTGCTGGCACGTCCGTCGTTCAAGAGTTGCAAGCTTGATGGTTTTCAAGGATGGGCGATAAGCCAGGTATGATGATATTTCTCATTCAATGATGTGCTGAATCATTCAGGATAACACCAGTAGGCTAACAAATGCAAAGGGCGACGTCAGATTGGCTTCGTACCTGAGTGGATCATATGCAATCCCGCAGCGTTCACGTGATGCAGGAGGGTAGCATTTGCACAGCACTGACATTGCCTATCATATCAGGACAGGCAATGAGCTAGTGGTTATCTCTCATTCTCTCATATGCTAATCCATTCAAGATAGCACTAGTGGGCTAACAGATGCAAATGGTGCCGTCAGTATGGAGTCATCGAGCTCAATGTGCAGTATTCCTCTGAAGACAGGTAGCATGCTCGAGCGTGGATCTGACCCTGGAACCCGGAGGGCATGCTTCTGTACTTTCAGAGGTCCATCTGCAATGTTTACGGAGTCGGAAACAGTGTTTGACGTGATCAACATTTTGCAAGCACTTGAACGGCAACAGCAGTCCTCTAGGTGACATATACTTTTATTCCAGTGTGGAGCCATCTGTGGAAGTGCAGTGAGTACATTATGCGATAATGTCAGACGTGTGAAGAATGTAATGGGTAACAGCAGCTGCACTTACAGTTGTGAAGTGAGTCACATGGTGGGCATGGTCAGAACAAGGGAGGGTAGGTGTGGGGAGGAGCCAGTGGTCAGCGACAGTTCATGGTTGCAGGCTTCGAGTTCACAGTAGCATGTCAGAAAGTGACGAGCCAGGATGGGTGAGGTTAAGCAGTGGATTGATGCAAGGTTCAAGTGAACGGTAGCATGCGAGAGAGAGAGAAGCCAGGATGGGTGAGGTTAAGCAGTGGGCGGATGAGATGTCGAGCCATTTCTGTACCGAGCCTGGTAGTAGCAGCATCCATGCTCGTATGTAAGTTCATGACAGCATATGCACGTCAATGTCGAGAGCTCACCGTAGTCAACAGTTTCAGATGACAATATAGCTGCGGTGCACTTTCGTGTGTTCTTTGATATCCACGTAGTTGCAGAAGATAAGGCCGGTCCAGTCAATGAAGCTCTCTGAGAGACGTGCAGCATGGCTATCTGCTCTGTCGTGGAACATGGAATGGGACAGTGGCTTGCAGGAGAGCTTAATGTGTGCTGCCGCTGAAGCTCGCATGTAGCTTTGTGGCACTCGTCATCGGTACCATGCGAAATAACAGTATGAATGACGATCGAGCGTAGTCGTGCATTTTCCTTTCGCATATCCTAAGATTGATGACAGCTGATAATGTTGCCATTGAATGAACGTAATATAAGCAGCCCACGAAGGGAAGTGACCCTCGATACCATCACATATGGAGCTTCAGTTCTGTGACAACTTTGCAGGTCCACCAATACATGTTGCAATGTTTGACCCTGCGACTTATGGGTGGTCATCGCATATGCGGGTTGGATCAGTATGGCTCTGTACCTGAATGATTTGTGTGCAATCCTGCAGTGTTCATGTGATGTACAGCTGGGTAGCATTCGCACTGAATCTCACTGCGTCGGCATGTCCATCATTCAAGAGTTGCAAGATGGATGTTCTTCAAGGGTGGGAGACAAGCCAGGTATGAGATATTTCTCGTTCTATGATGTGCTGAATCATTCAGGATAGCACCAGTAGGCTAAAGAATGCAAAGGGCGAGGTTGGTATGGCTTCGTATCTGAGTGGCTTGTATGCAGTTCTGCAGCGTTCACGTGATGTAGGAGGGTAGCATTCGCACAGCGCCGACATCGCCTATCATATCAGAACAGGCGAAGAGCTAGTGGTATGATGATATCTCTCATTCTCTCATATGCTGATTCATTCAAGGTAGCACTGGTGGGCTAACAAATGCAAATGGTGATGTCGGTATGGCTTCGTACCTGAATGATTCATGTGTAATCCCATGGCGTTCACGCGTCGCATAGTGTCAAGGTCGAATCATATTGATTCGAGACGATTATGATACGATAACGTGGGTACGCCTTATTTCAAGGCCTAGCATCCATTCATGATTGTCGATTGTCGTTTCATGTTGAACGTCTTGCCATGCTCCTCTGTGATCTATCAGACAGACTTTGGAGGTTGCCTTTCTATGATAACTTAACACAACGGCAGCTGCAACAATTCACAGCCCTCTGCACACGATTATTACCTGTAATCGTTCTAAAATCCCCATTAATCTGTGCCCCTGCCACGCTGCAAACCACATCACTGCTGGACAGCATACATGATCTGATAAGCCTGTTCACGCACATTCCTGCAGAAAACGTGCAGGCAATTTGGCTCGCAATCCATGGTCTTATCCTTCAGGAGAATGAAGTTGCCACTGGTTCGGACTTACTGGCGGATTTAGATCACTTACTATGTGAACAGGGTCCCCAATATAAACTTGGTCACTCTCATTATGATTGATTTGCAGTGGTTTAGGATGTCTGAATTATGGCATGCAGGTGCAGAAATCATCATTACCGACAAATGGGAGTGTGTCAATCACTCGTGCAAGAAATTCAGCCATAAATTGCATGCCGAGCATAAGGAGTATATGGCTCGTCTTTATATCCTGCACTGAGGCATCTTGCCTGCACAGATCATCATGCTGTATTGTCGTGGTAAGCAATACATGGCATTATATTTCTGCGCATGATGTTATATCACATCTCTTCCAGAATGCAAGACAACCTATCGGCCTAACTACTCGGTCTGTTGCACTGAATGGAATGACTCATGCAGACACTATTTATCTTGCATGCCTCGCTATCTTGAAGTGGCAGAACATTGCTACGTAGAAAGTGAACTCGCACAGCTTTTTGCAACACAAATGGCATTTTCTCAGTATGTCATTCTCTACTCAAGCCACGAGTGTTTGCATGGTCTCATTCTTTTGTCGATTGTATGCAGTGCATCAGGTGAAGCCATTGCGAGAATATACAACCTGTCGATTAACACTCAGCATGATGACGATTGTTTGAGTTCGGAGACCGTCTGGAACACATTCTATCTCTATGCCTTACTGCGAGACTGCATACGACAATCTGTGGGACTGGTACTACCTCACTGTGGAAGCCATAAAGATCATCTAAATGCTCGATTGCTTGAACAAAACTTGTGTGTGGCTGGAACAGGGCAGGAGCAGTGGGCACATGCATGCAGAGATTGTGCAAAGGTGATTGTCGAGCATGATGGCTCCTGGTGTACGTCTCTTTGTTTACTATGATTCTCTCTTGCCTGATTAATTCTGCCACATGCAATGTAGCTCGTATCACTGCATGTGTGATGGATGGTGTCACTGTCAGTCATCCAAGGTGCAATGTAGCTGACTGCATTGAGTCGCTGGCATCACCACGTGATCGCTTCTGTCCCATTCATGCCAATTTGCATATGCGATGCGCGATACATGGCTGCAGTGCAAACACATGTCAAGGCTTTTGCACTTGCAAGAATCCCGTTCATCGCGGCATAGAATTGTGTCGATGCGAGCAGGGAAAGGCAATCTTCTGACTCAAAGCCAGACTAGCCCGACATTCTGGCATTGCTGAGTTGGCAGAGCCGAGAAATGTGGCTGGCTACCTTGATGAGCTTACAATGGCTGACACATCTGCCATGCCATTGGAGGTGCCGGAGACAGAGACTTTTATTGAAGGCTCAAGTCTCATTGTATCTGATGTGTCAGCAAATATTGCATCATCTATGCAAGTGGGTCCAGCGATCGGAGGTCTGTCCTCACCTCCAAGGCTCAAGACGTCCTTGACGCGCAAGTGGACACATAACGAGCAACTCATGGTACGATGCTGTGGAATTATTATATCACGAGTGACATTTTTCCATGCAGAGTCTCTTGTCAATGCCACGGTGAGTGGAATGCCAACCTTACGCTTGTGTGGCACTCTAATATGATCCAGAATTTTATTCTTGCCACTTTTCCAGCTCGCTTCTCCTGTGCTTGTCCATCCTATCTCTTCTTCGATAACAACTGCTGCCTGCTACGGCACCTGATTGCCGCTGGTGAGCATCGACTGGACACAATAGGATTTCCTGTTGATGTCTTTCACGCTATCAACAAGCACAAGGACTCCGATGCTTTCTGTCAGATGCACTGCAATCCAGCAGGTTTCCCTGAGCTTTACGATGAGCACAACCAGTGGATGTTTGACTCTTCAGCTGCTGAGCAGGCGAACGTCTGGTTTGGAAGTTTCAATCCATAACGCGCGAGATGACGGAATCGCACTACAACTTTTTTCTGGACGAGATGGTCAATATTTGAAATGCATTTCTGGTATGTGAACTTCGGAAGTGAGGACATGTCCCTCACATTGTGCCGACCAATGAGCTTGTATTATGAGTTTGATGGCGACTTTCGATGATTGACATACCGTACTTGTACGTACATTCTGTCACTACGAATGAGAATGTACATGCTGATACAGCACGAGTATCATCTCGCATCATGACTCTGACTCGGAGTCAGAGCCGGTGTCTCTCCCAGACCCCTCAAACAAATCATTCCTGCTGTTACGATGGTGAGTGTGATTGTCCTTCTGTACCTTCTGCGATATGATATCTTTTAGCTTGTTCAGCAATCCACTAACCCCCATTGTCGTT